>NC_041381.1:350457720-350458001 GCF_002162155.2 Triticum dicoccoides
ACCCCGACACCCCGACCCCCCGAGCCTGACCCGACACCCCGACCCCGAGCCTGACCCGACACCCTGACCCCGACACCACACCCCGACCCCGAAACAACACCCCGACACCATCAAGATTATTAGTAGTGTCAGGTATTACATTAGTAGTGTCAGGTATTATGCATTTATTGATGATACTGATCGAGATTATTAGTAGTGTCAGGTATTACATTTTTTTATGTTGTACTTGATGATGATACACTTAAGTGATACACATATTATTATTCATGTCGGTCTTTTTT
>NC_041381.1:350458196-350512601 GCF_002162155.2 Triticum dicoccoides
ACCCCGACCACCGACACCTCCCGAAAAGGTGTTCTTTGGCCTTCCAGAGGCCGACGGGGTCATATATTTGTGAATTATTAGTTAGGTCATATATTTTTCGATTTTGTTATGAAAAACATCATATATAATTGTGTTGATCGTGTAGTTTTAAATATGCAGTTGTTTCATCGCTGCGAGGTTTGGTGTTCGACGACCTCGCCGTGCGTTTGACGAGCTCTGCCCCTTCGTTCGTGGGTGAGCACAAATGACAAGTCCTCCTCCCCCATTAATTATTTGATCTATTCCGATGAAACTTGATAGCTAGCTATATATGTGTCTTGAATCATCAGTATGCGTAACCAATATGTGTCTCCCGTTCGAAAGCGTCATAGTTATAAATATGCATGCATTTGCATATTTATAACCTTGATTCTTTCGAATTGTCCAACGCTATCCATGGACAGCCCGAGTATGTGTAGATTGGGTTCGTTTTCCCATATGCTTTGCTCCGGATCCGACGCATATATTTCGTCAGTGCCTCCCCTGTTCTTCTCCGGGTACACATCCTCTCTGTTTATTGCAGAGACGTGTATCAAGAGAACAGCGGGGAGGTGCTGCCGAAATTTTACGTCGGATCCGGAGCATAGCATGGGAAAATGAACCCAATCTACACATACACGGGTGGGATTAGGACCTATCATTACCTATTAGAGTGTAGGTTGCATGGACGTAATAAAATTGACAAAGTAGATCAACTAATGAATATATACATGGTGAATTACATATATAATTGTTGTGTGTCCAGTAGCTCTGAAAGTCAAGATGAGTGACCATGCTTGGATGTATACCGGTCACACTGGTCAGAACAAATGGAGCGCTGAATGGTTCACAAAAACTAAGGGGTTTGTGCAAGCCGCATTTGCAAATGGCCAAAAGAAAACCTGGTGCCCCTGTTTCCGGTGCGGCAATTGGGAAAAGAAGACAGAGGCTGAAATGGGCAAACACCTGCAGAAGAGTGGTTTTACGCCCGATTATACGGTGTGGACATTTCATGGTGAGTCTGCCCAACGTGACCGAGCTGAGGTGGATCGTCGTCGCACCGACGAGCATGGTACCGGGATGAAAAACATGGTGCAAGGCTATGATGATGCTCGGGATTCAGACGAGGAGATGGAGGAATCTGCAAAGGCCTTCAATGAAATGTTGGAGTCTTCGAAACGTCCGCTCCATGAGCACACTGAGCTTTGTCAGTTGGATGCCATCTCACAAGTAATGGCTTTGAAGGCTCAGTTCAACTTGGGCAGAGAATGCTATGACGCAATTATGACAGTATTTGGACGCTTTCTACCCAAAGGCCATGTAATGCCTGCAAACCTGTACCAGTCAGACAAAATCCTCCGTGCACTCAAGATGCCCTATGAGAAGATACATGCCTGTGAGAAAGGATGTGCCTTATTTAGGCTTGACTATGCGGACTTGAACTATTGTCCCTTTTGCAAGTCTTCCAGGTATATTGTGGTAGACAACGGTATGGGTGAGAAGACACAGACCAAAATCCCCGTTAGTGTTCTTCGGTATATGCCAATCGTACCAAGACTTCAACGTCTTTTCATGGTCGAAGAGACGGCCAGACAGATGACATGGCACAAAACAGGCAAAAGAACCAAACTAGATGCAGATGGGAATCTGATGATGGTACACACATCGGATGGTGTTGCGTGGAAAAAGTTTGATGAATTACATGCTGACAAAGCGGCAGATCCGAGGCATCCTCGAGTCGGCATCAGCACGGATGGGTTCAGTGTGTTTGGTATGACGGCAGCCCAATACAGTTGGTGGCCCGTATTTGTCTTTTCACTCAATCTCCCCCCCGGACAGATTATGCAAAGAAAGAACATTTTCCTGACGTTGATAATTCCAGGACCCAACTATCCGGGCAAAAATATGAATGTGTACATGCAGCCGCTTAAGGACGAATTGCAAGAAGCCTGGGATAATGGGTTCAAGACATACGACGCCTTTAGCAAACGGAACTTCATAATGCGTGTCTGGTACATGTACTCGACGCATGACTTGCCGGCGTATGCGCTATTCGTTGGCTGGTGTGTGCATGGAAGGTTCTCGTGCCCCACATGCAAGGGAGCTCTTGAGTTTCGTTGGCTTCAGGCCGGTCGCAAGTTTTCTTGCTTCGACATGCATAGACAGTTCCTGGATCCTCGCCATAAGTTCAGGAAAGACAAGAAGAACTTCATCAGGGGTAGAGTTGTCAAAAACTCTGCACCACCTGCATTGACAGGCCAACAGACCCTGGATCAGTTAAACACTCTCGAGCCAGATCCACAACGTCCAGGGTACTTCAAGGGGTATAATACCAAGCACGCGTGGACTCACAAAACATGCTTATGGGATCTGCCTTACTTCAAAGACCTCCTTTGCCCACACAACATCGACGTGATGCACACTGAGAAGAATATCGCCGAGGCACTTTTTGGTACATTGTTCGACATAGATGGGAAGTCAAAGGATAATACTAAGGCTAGAGTCGATCTAGAGGCGCTATGTGATAGGCCGTTACAAAACATGAAAGAACCGAAAGGAAAGCAGAACTGGACGAAGCCAAAGGCATGGTTCAATCTTGGAAGGCCATTATGAGGGAAATTCTCTTGTGGGTGTAACAGCAGTTGATGTTCCCCGATGGGTATGCAGCGAATCTAAAGAGGGGAGCGAATCTTGATAAAATGAAGATATTTGGTCTCAAGAGTCATGATTGGCACATATGGATTGAGCGGGTAATGCCGGTGGTGTTGCGTGGCTTCATCCCTGAGGATGAATGGCTAGTACTGGCAGAACTCAGCTATTTCTTCCGTGTTCTTTGTGCGAAAGAACTATCGCCTGGCGTGCTAGAAGAAATGGAAGAGTTGGCGCCGGAGTTGATCTGCAAGTTAGAGAAGATCTTTCCACCGGGCTTCTTTAATCCAATGCAGCATTTGATTTTGCATCTCCCGACCGAGGCAAGATTGGGGGGGGCCCGTGCAAAATCGTTGGTGCTACCCAACTGAGAGGATGCAGAAGACGCTTCGAGAAAAATGTAAAAATAAACGTAGAATTGAAGCATCGATGGCTGAGGCATTCATCATAGAGGAGGCGGCAAACTTCGTAACAGCGCACTATGAAGCCAAAAATTGTCATTTGCATAATCCGAAGCCTCGGTACAATGCTGACGAGCCTAAAAAGGGTGGATCCAACCTCAGCCTATTCAAAGGGAATCTCGCACCAGCTAGTGTTTCACATCCAGTATCTTTGGATAACGAAGAATGGTGGACCATTTCGTTGTATATCTTCAACAACCTGATAGAAGTGCGGCCGTACATCGAGTAAGTTCTCGGTACATTGTTTCACAACTTCTATTTCCTTTGAACTACTCTTATTCCTGGATATGTCATACAGTCGATACGTCGCCATATTCTCGTATGGAGCGGAGATCCAAAAGGATTCCGTCGAAGAGTATGAGCTTCTCGCAAAGCAAGGAGGTGGCTATCCCGGTTTCATCTCTTGGTTCAAACAAACGGTAATTTCTATTAGACAATTTCATTTCATTCGCTAATTTGTGCATAATGCAACAATCCTTTCATATTAAACTTGTAGGCTAATTCAGAGTCTATGGACGCCGAATTGAGACAAGTCGCTAATGGTTTTGACTATAAGGTCCGTTCATTTGACAAGTACGACATCAACGGGCATCGCTTTCGTACCTATGGCAAAGAGCTATCTATGGCCGACCGAAAGTCAACAAATTGTTGTGTATCTGCTATCGGCGAAGGAGGTACCGAGTATTATGGGAGAGTTGAAGCAATTTATGAACTTTTGTTCTATGGTGAAAACCCACCGAATGTCGTAGTCTTCAAATGTTATTGGTTTCAGCCGAAGGAGACTAGAAGGACTCATGAACATGTAGGGCTAGTTGAAATCAACCAAAGCACTCATTTAGATGTTCCTGATGTCTATATTATGGCTCAACAGGCGACCCAAGTATTCTATCTACCGTGGGCCTGCCAAACTAATCCAAATCTGAAAGGTTGGGATGTCGTTTATGAAGTGCCGCCACGTGCTAGACTTTCTCCCCCAAAGGAAGAGGATTATGAACCTCACATTAACCCAGACACATACGAAGGAGAATTCTTCCAAGAGGCACGTCTTTCCAAAAAGCGTTTCAAGAACCGCTATACTTCACCCCAAAACATTGAAGTAGACAGCGACAATGAATCTGACATCACCCCAGAGGAGGAACAAGAAGAGCCGGAACAAGAAGAGGTTACTGCTGTGGATGACCTGTCAATGCTTGACCGATTACGTCAAGGTGGCCTTGCACATGTTGATGCCAATGAACCCTATGAGCCCGTCATTGATTATAGTGATGATGATGATTATGCATTTATTGATGATACTGATCGAGATTATTAGTAGTGTCAGGTATTACATTTTTTTATGTTGTACTTGATGATGATACACTTAAGTGATACACATATTATTATTCATGTCGGTCTTTTTTTATGTTGTACTAATTTCGTTTACTGTTTGTCATGGCAGGTGATCACGGTGGGACCACGGTGAGTTTTATTTGAATGGACATTACTTGCTAGTCTTAACATTTGAGTGTCATCATGCTAACAAGACATTGGAAATGATCTTTGGTGCAGCGTAACTCCAGACAAGCATCGCACGATCCTTCTCCAGCTACCGACACGAGCCACCCCGCTCCTACACCTCATGGATCTTGGTAAGTTTATCTAGTGTTTTGCTTAACACATGCATAAAGACCTAGACTTAGCTTTATTTCCTCCAATGCTTACCATAATGACCTAGACTTAGCTTCTTCTCCTCCAACATGACTTAATAAGCTTACTGACCTCCAAAACCATCCATTTTACCTAAGTTAGCTCTAAAACGATCTGTACTTAGCTTACTTATGTCAAAAATTGCATAATTAGCTTAGTTAGCTCATAGACGATCCATTTTACCTAAGTTAGCTCTAAAATGACCCATTTTACCTAGGTTAGCTTATAAATGATCCAGTTCATCCAAGTTAGCTCAAAAATGACCCATTTTACCTAGATTAGCTCCTAAATGATCCATTTTACCTACGTTAGCTTTAAAATGACCCATTTCACCTAGGTTAACTCCAAAATGACCCATCTTACCTAGGTTATCTCATAAATGATCCATTTCAACTAATTTAGCTCATAAACGATCCATTTCACCAAGTTAGCTAAAAAACGATCCATTTCACCTAAATTAGCTCTTAAATGATCCATTTCACCTAAGTTAGCTCAAAAAGATCCATTTCAACTAAATTAGCTCATAAATGATCCATTTCACCTAAGTTAGCTCAAAAACGATCCATTTCAACTAAGTTAGCTCATAAATGATCCATTTCACCTAAGTTAGCTAAAAAATGATCCATTTCACCTTAGTTACCTCAAAAACGATCCATTTGACCTTAGTTAGCTCATAAACGACCCATTTCAACTAAGTTAGCTCATAAATGATCCATTTCACCTTAGCTAGCTCATAAACGACCCATTTCAACTTAGTTAGCTCATATATGATCCATTTCACGTAAGTTAGCTCATAAATGATATACTCTTCTTGTTCTAGTCTTCTTCTTGTTCTACTCTTCTTGTTCTAGTCTTCTTCTTGTTCTACTCTTCTTCTTGTTCTAACTTTCTTATTTTTCATTTTGCAGATTTCATTCACTTGACGAAAGCTTGCATAGATGGAGTGCTCCTTATCCCTTTCTCTGTTTCTTTTGTATCGTTGAACTATGCATGTATCGTTGGATGAAACTGTTGTAATATATATGGTTGGATGCCTCTATGTTGAACTTGTTATGTATGATGGAACTATGCATGTAATATATATGGTTGGATGATGAAGTTATGTGTTGGATATCTTATATGTTTGCTCTGTAATGGCCTTTTGAAATATATCTATATATGTCATATATATTTGTGATCAAAATTGTTGGATTTAATAAAAAACAGATAAAAGAGCCAATATGCAGGCTCTTTGCCGTCTGCCACCGACGGCAACGGGCTCTTTGCCGTCTGCCGCGGACGGCAAAGAAGACACGTGGCATCTAGCTGTGCTTCCTGGGAGCTGACCCATTTGGTCAATTTGCCTACAGTGGCAGACGACAAAGACTTTGCCATCAGTGGCGGACGACAAAGAACCTGCCATGTAGTGACGTGTAGATGACATCATACGGCGGACGGCAAAGACACTAGAAATTTTGCCGTCAGCGGCGGACGGCAAAGGCCTGCCCTTAGCCACTTAACGGACTACATTGCCGTCCGCCGCAGACGGCAAAGGGCCTTTGCCGTCAGCCGCCAGGAAGCAGACGACAAAGTAGCTGTTTACCGTAGCCTACTTTGCCGGAGCCTTTTGCCGTCCGCGGCTGACGGCAAAGGCCTTTGCCGTCCGCCGTTCATGCCTTTGCCGTCCGCTGTGGCGGACGGCAAAGTAGCTGATTCCTGTAGTGAACTGACCTGGTCACGAAAAAATTTCACTCTGCTGACCCTTTGGTGTGGCGCCCGACAGCCGGGCGCCGCATCCTACTGTGCAGCGCCCTTCCCTTAGGCGTCGCACATCCTGCCAGCTTGGCAGCCCTGGTCCAGTTGCGGCCCCACACGCACCTGTGCAGCGCCTAAGAGCTAGGCGCCACACACCTGTAATGTGCAGCGCCTAGCTCTTGGGCGCTACACAGTCTGTGTTCCACTTGGGCTGGACCCACCCTCTCTCCCCTCCCACCCCCACCCCACACACCGCCACCCGACCCAAACCCTTAGACTTGCGGCCCTCCTCTCTTCCCCTCTCCCCCCTCTCAAATCCTTCTCAAATCTTGCAAATCCGGAGTATTTGACCGTGGATTTCGAAGCCAACCCCTCCCTTAAGGTAATCTCCTCCGATCCCCTCGTTTTCATCCATAGGAATTGTCACATTTGCTCAAATCTTGCTAGTTTGGGGAAACCCTAGATTTTGATAGGATTTGGAAATTTGTGTTGAATGATGTTATATTTCTTTGCTAATTTGGGTTGTTTAGGCTTCCATAGTATGCTAGGGTTAGGGTTATGTGTGTTTGATGTTGGTGTTAGGGTTATGTTGGTGTTAGGGTTGTGGTTATTGTTATGTGGGGGTTAGGGTTATTAATTCATATATATGTTAGGGCATATGTGTGCAAATACTTTTCTTAAGTATTTACTTGATATATGTGTGTTTTTGATTATTGTAGGGATGGGGAGAACATGTGTTTATGTTCATCATGTGGATAAAGAGGCCTTTTTGAAAGGCAATGTTGAGACGGACCCGGATGAGCTTGACATGGTGTTTGAGAGTAGTCCTAACTATGCGGAGCTTTTGAAACAAGTGAGGAAAGATTTGAATTGGATGGACCCAAGTGACGTTGTTGAGTTCGAGGGAAGGCATAATGTTGGTTTAGGAATGCACATCCATTGGAAGACAATGCGTGTGAACTCCGAGCAACGTTGGGTTGCATACAAGGAGACGGTTGCCGAATCTCTAGACAAGGCTCTTGAGTTATTTGCCTCCAAGAAGGTTGAGTCTACTTTGAATTTAGACTTGAACCGGAACCCCTCCCCGTTGGTTGCTAGCACTCCCCCACCCATGAATCAAGATCAAATGAGTGAACCTCAATTAACGCAAGAAGATTGGCCAACATTGAGCCCGACTCCAAACAACCAAAATGAAGGTTTTGAAGAGGAGAATGATGAGTATGAGGAGGATGACAACGAAGTTGACCTCCATGACAACAATATGGGTGATCTCGACAAATATCATGTGCAAGAGACAATGGACCAATCCATCCCTTTTTCCCGTGCATATGCATCGGACTCGGATGACGATGGTCCTGATGAAGAAGTTGATGAGGAGGGGTTCACACCGAAGGAGGCCGAAGCATTCAAGAACGTATTTGGGCGGGATCACAAGACACCATTGTTCAAGGATCTTAGTCTCGCGGATGAAGCCGTTGTGGATGGTGGAAAATGCATATCTCTTGGAGCTAGGCCAAGTTCTCACCGTGATTTGGAAGACGGCAAGAACGGGATATATCCCGGTTGTGAGTTTCAATCCTTCTTGGAATTGAAGATGTGGCTCGACAACTACTCGGTTACACATTATCGTCCACATAAAGTGGCCAACTCGAACGTGAATGTGCGTTACACGGTCAAATGTGAAGTGCCAACATGTCCATGGATTGTGCGTGCAAGGCCATGGAAAGGAGGTCCCACTTGGCACATAGTGAGTTGTCTACCAACTCACATGTGCCGGCACAAGAATGCGGATGGCAAGCTTGTGTACCAACAACACAGACAACTCACGTCCGAGTTCATTGCTTACAGGCTGTCCAACCAAATATCCACACTTCCAACAATGAGCATCAAGAGTGTCATTGACCTTGTGAAAGCCATCTTTCATTACAAGGTGAAGTACGGCAAGGCATGGAAGGCGAAGCAAGCCGCATTCAAGATGTGTAATACGGTCAACTGGAAAGTAAAGAGGGGAACACTTTACCACATAGTTAATCACCGGAACAGCAGGGACTCCTTGCCCTAGCCTGACATCTCTGTTGTACTTCCCCTTTGCTAGATCCTCAAAGTTTACGGGTTCTTCAAGAATATCCTCATTATATGCCGGCGGGCATATCTCAACTCGAGTAGTTCCAATAAACCATCGTACGTAGTTATCAAAAGCAAGTGAGTTGTGCTTACGAAGCGGGGCGCGTGCAGTGCTACGAGCTTGCTCCACACAAAGCTGGAAGCGGGTAACATACGCAGAATGATGCTTGGCCCAGTCCTTTATTTTCCGTTGCCTTCTCCTGTCCAACCTGCGTGGTATAAAACCAAACATTAGCACAATCAAAAGGAGTCCCGATGATTAGACAATACGCACACATGCTCTCTTACCTATGAAGTGCTTTATCCGTGTCCACCCAATCCGGCGGGTGAGGCTGGAAAAGACCAAACTGACGATACACGCGATGCGGCAAATGAAACTCAACCGCCCAGTTGCATATCAGTGGGCACCGCATAAGCCAGAGATCCTTATCCCGCAAGCACATCGGGTTGAGGCGGAACTCCGCGGTGTACCCCAAGCTCTCACCCGCGCCATATGGCTGCCATTCCACCTATGAAACAGGGCAACAATGCAAATTTGATAACTATTTTTCAAGCAAGCATGAGAAAGGACTAAAGTAATGACCTCCTTACCTGCTCAGGCGTAATCGTGTCCAACTCGGCAATGTACTTTTGGTACATGAGATTGACATCGTTCGTCATCTCGGAAACGATATCCCACTTGTAAGCCCACGTGGGGCGCCGTAATTCGTCATGTTCATCTGCATACCAAGGATCAAACATGACGCTCTTCGGGCGTCCAACAGGCAGACGCTCCCAGCTCCATACAGAAAGTAGAAGCAGATTACCACCAATGCCTGCACTAGGTGTGATCCTGCAACACGCATCGTCCAGCTACATATGAAAGAAAAACAATGTTAACTTGACAACAAGCTTGCATTGCTAATGAATAAATGAGTTGATCACAAAATAGACCAACTACCTGTCGGTACAAGTAGGCAAGAGTCACTGAACCCCAGCTCCATTTGCTATCGAAGACGGTCAACGCCTTCAGCCACATCCATGGAGCGTTCTTGCCAGTGGAGTCAGGAAACAAAGTCCTCAACACAATGTACCACATATACACACGAGCATGTGTCTGGATCACATCATCAGTTGCATCCGGAGGGCACGTCGCAAAGTTATTTTGAATCCACGTGAAAGCAGCTCCGGCTGCCTTCCTTTCCCTCTTGTTCTTCTCTTCTCCCTCCTCTACATCATCCTCAGCCTCGGTAGGAGCCATACCGATAAGAGCAATCATCTGCTCGCGTCACCCATCAGAATCGGTGCTCATACATAGAGGCCTCCCGTCGATAGCAAGACCGGTGATCAACGAGACATCCTCGAGCGTCACGGTCATCTCCCCGGTCCGAAGATGGAAACTGTGGGTCTCTGGCCTCCACCGATCAACAAGAGCGGACACCAGTGGAGCGTTCAGATTCGGCGTGGACCGGCTGACCAACAGAATCCACGGGAGTAGTCTTGCCTGCTTGATGTACGGTGTGTACCGCTCATCGTAAGGCATGGCAGGACCAGAGACCCCGTGATACCGAATCTTCAGAGGTTCAAGCTTCTGCAAAAAACAAGTAATGACAAATCTTAGGGCATGTAAATTTCAACTAAAGGCAAATTTGCAAAATATTTAGATTACTCATTATTACCTTATCCTTCTCGCGCATCATGTAGGCCCGGTGTTGCACGTCGTAGACATCGTCCAGAAGCCAAACCATCCTTACAATTTCAAACAATAAACATATAAAAGTTCATCTTCATCTCAAATATCGATATACACTAAACATATAACATGTGTTCAACTACAAGAATCTCAACATCTCCTTCTCACACAATGAATATGTCATATGTGTTCAAATAAACTAAACATCTAATATTTCAAATAAACTCAACATCTAATATTTGAAATAAACTCAACATCTAATATATATCTAAACAAACTTCTCATATATGTCTACAAAAATCAACATCTCATAGTTATCTATAAAAATAGGCATCTCATATATATCTAAAAAAACTAAACAATCTAGGGTTTCAACAACAAGAATCATATATTGTGAACTAATAAATAACACTACGGTCCTAAATCGAGCAAACCAAACAAATCAAGGATTCCATCAAATCATGGACAAATCTCTAGAATGGCAACAAATTTACGGAGCAAAAGAAAGAGAAGGGAAGAGTTTACCTAGTAGGATGGATTGGGGATCGAATCCACGGATCAAATCTTCAGATCTGAGAGGGATGTGGGGGGATTAGATGGGGGCGCCGCCGCCGCCGCTGCTCTCTGTCCAGAGAGCGGAGAGATGAAGAACTGTCTGGTCGGGCTGGAGCGGCCGCGCTTAAGTCACTGTGCAGCGCCCAAGGGCTAGGCGCTGCACGTCAAAGTGTGGCGCCTAGCTCTTAGGCGTTGCACGTCAAAGTGTGGCGACTAGCTCTTAGGCGCTGCACAGGTGCGTGTGGGGCCGCAACTGGACCAGGGCTGCCACGCTGGCAGGATGTGCGACGCCTAAGGGAAAGGCGCTGCACAGTAGGGTGCGGCGCCCAACTGTCGAGCGCCACACCAAAGGGTCAACAGAGTGAATTTTTTTCCTGAACAGGTCAGTTTGTGATTTGATTTCTGCCTCAGGTCAAATCTGTGATATCTGCCTCCGCATGGTGTGGTGCGGTGATGTTCCTCACGGTTGATTTGCTACCGGATTGGCACGATGAAGAATTCACTCCTGCTGTTTGTCCCCTTGCTGCCGTCGCAGGACGGAACACCGTCCCTTCCTCCGGCTCTGCCATTGATCCACGTACAGCAGCTAGAGATGATCTTAGTACGTACACCCTAGAAAAAGGCAACTACTACTAGTACGCACTCCTGCATGGCTGCATCCTACGAACTTAATTTGCTCGGCAGTTCCCGCAAAACATAGCTATCATCACCCATGATTAGATTTGCTTAAAGTAGGCTAACACTGGTTTGCATGCATGCAACGTAGTCTAGCGAGTGCTCATAGGATCTCTCGTTTCATGCAAGTGCTACTAGTCCAAGCTAAAAGTAATTAACATACAGCTTACATGTGCGCTTAATTAATTCTTTCTATTCCGTATGGCCTACATGTCAGGTCCACACAGAATCTGGTTCTCCGGTGACCCCAACAAACAAGACCGACAGATTTTGGTTAATAAGGTTCGGCTTATATTTTTGCTATGATCATTTCGACTATGCTTATTTTACATAAATCAAAATTTAAAAAGTCAAAACAAACCGAACCAAGATAACAATATGAACCAAACTCCCACCCCTACGGAAGACCATGGAAGTCATTTTTCTTTAAACTTTGCATGTAAGTATAATAATAGAGCATGTTTGTTACAAAAAATAAACCGCTGACATGGCATGTACAGTGAACAACAAAATTGGGAAAACACACTAAAAGGGTAAAATGTGGCACGCGTTTGCTTAAATCGAGTATAAATTGAGAATTTTCGTCAAATGGGTAATGTACGTCACAAACTTAGGGATAAAACTAAAATTAACCCTTTTTTGATATATTTTTTCATCGCATGTGCGTCTAGATCTAGTTTCGTAACCAAAGCTTAGTGTACGCCCCCATCATTCTAGGCCTCGGATGGTTAGGTTCCTTGTTGTGGAGCTAATCCACCAGGTTCAAGTCCTGGACTTGGCATTGGTGGTCGCATTTTTCTGGATTTATTTCAGGTCTTCCGACGATGTGCATTCCGTGGAGGAGACATTCACATCGACAACGAAGGCATCTGTGGCGACTTCTTCAATGTCAAGATGATATGTCAGTTCCGTCTCTTGGAGATGCTCATATGGATAGAGTGCCTGTGTGCACGTGCGTTCATAAGGATCAGTGTATGTGTGTATGTATGAATGTCTGCATCTATACCGTGCTAAAAAAACATTTGCTTCATCCAGCTCGTTGTCTCGATCGTGTGTGGCTTTGGAAGAGTAATTACTTTTTGATTCCTCGATCGATTGGTGAGCTTTATATGGTGTCAGTAGGTTTGTGAAGTACTTCTCTCGTTCGGAATTAGTTGACACCCAAACGGAGTAGGATCAATCGATCGGTTAGCTTGATATACGGGGTCAGTGAGTGTGTGAACTATTTTTTTCCGTCGTTTCCTAGTGTGCGGTCCCCTTCTTTCTCTTCGGAACCCCATCAAATACGGCTGCCTCGCCTGCGTGCCCTGTCCAAGCAGCCCCCTTTGTGAGTCATTCGCCACAGGGGTCTATGCCCCGTCTTTCCCGACGCCGGCAACCACCCCGCATCCGCACCCATCGACCTCTCTCCCCGCATCTACCGATAATGCCCCAGTCATACGCATCGTCTCCGTCTCCAACAGTCCTAGGTTGCCGTTGTTGGGATGTGGCGGACGGCCGTGGACTCCCCGCCCACGGCTCAGAGCTGCATCGTTCATTTCTCCCTCCGCAAATCGAGTGGCGGCACAAAAGATTTTAAACAACCGAGGGACAAAAAATGCGATGATGGTATGGTTTTGGACGCGAAGCCGCCGAATAATATATGTTGCATTTCACCCACAAATTGATCGCATCAAAATCAAGCCAAACACACACATTTTCCTTCTTCCTTTTTACAGTGTGTCATAGCTCACGACCAGATCGTTTCTAGTAAAGGTAGCCGGACGCTGAGCTAAAAACACCGACTAGAAGTTGATCATCACAAAACCACCAACGCAGAGCTGACCACTCCCTCCGAAGGAAAGCTTGCATTAATAACTCCAACACACGCAGGATGTGGGAGCAGTGGAAGGCAAACATCCCCTCAAGCCCCGAGCATTGGTTTTACGTGAACTAGTTTGAAAAGTCAAAGATACGATACGGGTAATCATGATGCTCTCCCCTGCAGGCGCAGGCTCTAGCCTGCGCTGGTAGAAGGCTGGCTGGCTGGCTCTGTACGAAGCCTTTTCCGCCCTGCTCTTTCCCCCGTCCTCTCCTCCCCGTCGCGCACCTGCTCTACCTTGTGGCGTGCGTGCTCTCTCTATATAAGCGGCGACATACACCTTTGGGCTCCTCGTTCTCTCAAGCGCTCTCCTTCTCCTTTCCTTCTCTCTCCTCTGCCATCCTTCCTGCCTGGTGGCCGCCGAAGCAATGCGGCCCGAGAAGAGCACCGGCGGCGCGCCGCCGCCCCCTGCTGCCAAGACAGGTACGCCTATACCTCTTCGGGAACCGTATCTGTCCGCTGTTCTGCGTCCCTTCCTCCCTCTTCTCCCCTGCTGCCGATTTGACAATTGACATGGTTTGGTCAGTTCTCGGTTTCCAAACATGCCCGCTGCTTCTCGACCTCACCTTCTTCTCCTTGACGATGGCAGGCACTACCAGTGACGCCCCAGAGAAGACCCACAAAGGACAGGCCGACGATCGGTCGAAATCACTCGCACAGATACGCCCATCAGGTTAGGCCTCGACGAGCCGCCGCCTCACCCTTCCGTATTGGTGTGTTGCAGTTTTCTCAAGTTCGAGCTTGAATTGGTGTTTTCAGGGAGCGTGGCCATCAGCAGCAGGGGGCAGGCGAGCGCGTCGGTTCCTGCACATCCAGGTGTGTCTCTAGAACCATCGTTTTTTTGTGATCTACACAAGGGAGAGCTTGGTGGAACTAGTGCCGCTAGAGAGCAGATCGACCGCGCGCGCACTGCTCCGCGTCCCTTCCTGTAGCCGATTTGACATGTTTTGCACAGTCCTCGGTTTCGAAACATGCTCGCTGCTTTCTCCTCCTCGTCTCCTTGTGGATGGCACCTAGTAGTACTAGTGCCGCTCGAGAGCAGATGGACCGCGCACGGGATGATCGCTCCTCATCTCTCGCCCTGCTACACTTAGGCCTCGCTGAACCGGCACCTCACCTTGTCCGTTTTGCTTTGCTGCAGTTTTACTCAAGTTTTAGTTCGATTTGATTTTTGCAGGGAGCGCGGCCATCAACAGGGGGCAGGCGAGCGCGCCGGTACATGCACATCCAGGTGTGTCTCTAGCACCCTCGTTTTTTAGGAGTTTACTTGTGATCGACACAAGGAGAGTTGGCACGAGAGCTTGTCGGAACTACTAGTATTTCACATCGATTTTGATTGAAATTTGTCTTGAGCTCTCGGTTTCCTGACATGTTCTAGCGAACGCGTCCTCGCTTCGCTGTCGACTGCATGCAGGTGTCACCGCTAGTGCCCTTCGTGAGCAGGTCAACCATGGACGGGATCATCGCTCATCACCTGTCGCCCCGCCACGCCCATCAGGTTAGGAACCAGCACCTCGATCTCCCTTGTCCGTGCCTTGATATCGGTGTGTTGGAGGCTTTGTGAATTTCCAGTCAAAATTGTGTTTTCTGATATCGGTGTGTTGGAGCCTTTGTGAATATCGGTGTGTCCGTGCCTTCAGTTTTGGTTGATTCAAACTATTTGTTCGAAATATCTCTTGCGGGAAGCACTGCTATGATCTTGGGGCAGGAGTTTTCTTCCTTTCTTGCAAATGCACCAAGGCCCTCATCAGGTGCGTGCGTTGCTCTGTTCAAAGTCATCCTGAATCCCGTATCCCGTATGTACTACATGTTGAGGCATTTGGCGCAGGGCGTTCTATATGTTTCGTGCAACTGCAGCAACGAGCAATCAACTCATACTGGCGATTTTACACCCGTTTAGTTCACAATTGACATCAATTTTCTTCAGTTTTGACGAACTTGCTTCAGTTTTGTTCGAGTGAATTCATCCTCGACGCGTCTTGACGAACTTGCTTGTCGTTCGATTGCAGGTACCAGCAGTACCCCTCTTGGACAGATTGCTCATGGCTTCTCCACCCATACCCCGGCACGCCCATCAGGTTAGTAGGCCGTAGCGAACCATCACTTCATCTCATATGCCTAGATTGTTCATTCCATTTGAAACGATTGATTGCTACAGGGTCACGGGTCCTGAGCTAGGGACAGGCCACCAAGATGGCACCACTTTCTCCGATACATTCTTCGTCTGCCGCTGCAAGTGGTTGGTTTCTCCTCCCAGTTCCGGCTTTCTTTATTTGCTGCAGATTTTGATTAATTCAGGGCTGGAATTGTTGATTGCAGTGAGCAGGGTCAGGAACAGGGGCCAGACCAGGTATCCATGTCTTCTTCAGGTGTGTCCATTGCAATGTTCAGACTCGCCCATATTTGTTCCAAATCCCGTATCGATCTGTTGAGGCATTTGATGCATGTCGCTCTGCAGGTAACGCCTTCTCGTC
Organism: Triticum dicoccoides; assembly: GCF_002162155.2. Taxonomy (NCBI): domain Eukaryota; kingdom Viridiplantae; phylum Streptophyta; class Magnoliopsida; order Poales; family Poaceae; genus Triticum; species Triticum dicoccoides. The sequence continues at coordinate 350,474,106 of NC_041381.1, forward strand.
CTGAGCAACCGCGCCTCCTCGCGCCTCACCAAGAACCAGAGACCTCCTCGCCAACTTCATCGGCAGTGATCTCTTCGGCGGTCCATGGATTCCTTCATTCCCAGAAAACGACCCAAGCCTTGATCTGACACTTGCGCCCCCAGGTGCGTTCATCAGCGTTCATTTGGTTGTGCGTGTACGAATTGAATGTGTTACGTGCTCTGACATGCGGTTCCACGCACAGTTGTCACACCAGAGGAGTTGATTGCTTTGGAGGAAGAGACAGCTGATGATACTAATGGCCAAGGTACTTGTGTAACATTGCAGATATTAGTGTATCCATTTGTTTTGCACCTGGTGACTGACAGTTTGGTATCGAGTTAATTATTGCAGATACTGTGCTCAGCGAGGAACTAGGTCTGCCCAATTTGCTATCCAAGTTCATCGGTAGCAGCTTCTTTGATCGGGAATGGGTGACATCAATACCAGAAAACAGCGAGCGTCTGAATCTCACACTCGCCACCCTCGAAGGTGCTTCATCCTTTCTTATGCTGTTCCTTTACTGCATGGCTCTATAGAATCTGGTACTGAAGCAGTAATGCTGTTTTTATTTGTACGCAGAAGAGGAAACAAGAAGCTTCTTACTGAAAGACTACTCATCATGCCCCTCGTGCAAGGCCCGTCCATCGGCGGTGGTAGAGGCCCCCATCCGCCATGTTTGCCTTTGTATTCCATGCAAGAAAGACTTGGGGCCGGACAGTTGCCGTGCGTGCAACACTCAACATTTCGTCTCAAATCTCATGAATCTTCTGGCTGGTACAGTGCCTGTCAACCTGAGGTCTTGGTATAGAATCTTTGTGGTGATGTTTGAATACGGAGGTTGATGCTGTTTGAGTGTTTCAGAAAAGAAGAGGCGTCAGGAGGCAGGGGATCCACCAAGGGCGGGGACGGAGCTTGCAAACCTCCGAAGTAGGGTGACAAAAGAAATATGGGACAACCCGATGATTTTCCCGCAGTACTACCTCCAGAAGCCATCGCCACAGTCGCCTGGTCTGCCTCCACTGCCGATGCCATATTACCTGATATGCCCGGTGTGCAAGGCGCGCGGTGCCACGCTGCGGCTCACGCCGGTTCAACACATATGCTTATGCTCTAAGTGCTACATGGATGGCTCTCGCCCCATGGCTTGTCCCTCGTGTGTCTGATTTCCTGGAGAGTGGCGTATGTATATACTTTGATCGTTGGCTTATTCAGGCTGCTTGGGATGCTTGATAGAGTGTGACACCTTTTTTTCCTTCATGAACCGTGGCACGATATTCATCAATGATGAGAGTGGATGAGTGGTTTGTCTTGACTGTTCTATGCACTGTATTTTGTGTTTGCCAAGCAGTTTGCGCTTACTACTACACTTATTCTTGTTCTTGGGCTCTTGGCTCAAATAGTACTCTACTACCTGCTGCTTCTTGTAGAAACTTTCTTTTTTGCGAGAATTCTTGTAGAAACTTTGGCATCTTTCTTCTTTGCCTGTTCTTTCTATTACTAGCAGGGAACTTGATATTTAATCTAAGGCTACTTGTTGCATTTTTTGAGAATTCGAGCATTGTTACACTCCGAGAGCACTTGTATATTTGTGGCACTCAACATTATGTGGTCCACAAAACCATGTTATCTTTAAACAGTGGAAAAATATGAAGGATGGAGTAATCCTTAAATCGATAGAGACAAATACATACTTCTTAACTTGGACAGTAAATAGACCAATCCACATAACAGGAGATCATATTTGGCAATGATGTTAGCAATCCTGTAACTGTATCGACCATAGCAAACATTCTTTCAAGAGAAATGTTCAATCTCCTGACGTGTACAAAGTGCATAGCCATATATGATGAACAATTATTGTGCACTCAATCATCCACGGACAACATCAATCTGTTCATGTTTTGGAAGTTCACATCTGAATCGGATGATTGCCACTGCCAAAAACGCCAGCACAATTTATTGTTGCTTCTTAGGCCATACTAAACCGAGCAAGAATAGATGTGAACGAAGTAGGAGCGGAGTTCCCACACGTTTAGCCAGCATCCTCTTGCAGTCACTAGCGTGCACGTCATGGTGCGCAGCGTGCCACAAAAATGCAACCTAGGGGTCTCCTATAACTTCTCCCAATCCTCCATCACAGTCGCCGCCAGGAGAGGCAGACCATCAAGGGTGCGCGGGCCGGGATCAAGCGGGAGGTATCATCAATCAATTTTTGAACAAAGAGGTTAACAGAAAGTTTAGACAAATGTTGGGTAAAATTCAGCAAAATAAACAATTCCTTATGATTAGTCATCCGAAGATCCAAGCATTAGATTTACTAGATGATACCCCACGCGTTGCTGCGGGAATTAGAGACAAGAAATTTTTAGATAAACAATACAGAATTTGTATATAACCATGAATGCTTGTTACATGGGAAACACACACATACATAAGGCCTCTTACCAACTGATTACTTGAACGTGTGTTAGTTTGCTTCTTTGATGTTGCCTAGATTGGCTTTGCTTTTCTGGTTTTGTACAATCTTGAGTGACATTTTGCAGTCTTAACCATGACACAGATACATGTTGTCTTATCCTTGACCTCACCTCTCAATTTTGTATGGTACTCCCTCCATTTACTTATACAAGGCCACTATGGAATATATGTTTTGCATCTATACAAGGCCACCAACAGTAATTGATGAAAGAATTAATGATATTTCCTCGTACTAGCAACATGTTTAAGACTTCATGCATGCCGTTATAATGACATTAGGTACTTCCTCCACTCAGTTTCCTTGCATGCATGATGCATATTTATGATCCCAATAAACGAAAGAAAAGTTGGCTTGCAAAGTATAAATTTTACCTTGATACCTGTAATATGAGTTTGTGGCCTTGTATATAAAAATGGAGGGAGTAATTAGTTAAGGATTAAGCATTGTATTCAGTAAGGATGATGACAAATGAAATAAGGGGGCGTAAAATGCAAGTATAATCCAGAACATATGGCATAATATATCACTGAATTCCTGATGTCTTAAGGTGCCACTTGGCTTGGAAGGAGATCGGAGAATAAAATGATCTTAGGCTGGTTGTAATAGGTAGTATCATATACTAGTATCATGTATGATACTAGTATATGATACTACCTCTCTAATGCATAGTATCATATATTAGTATGATGTAGTACTCTATTTATTGCCATACATGACACATAGTAGCATAGAATTTATTATGATACAGTATCATGATATGATACTCAACCATCTCTTTCTTCATTTAATTTTATGACACATCATCAAAATTGCCTAGTTGGCATGCATGATACTAGTTATGATACTACCATTACGACCAGCCTTAGGGCTCAAGCATTAAGACTGAAAGAGGTTCACTTGGCCTAAAGTTCCAAAGGCTCTGCTCTGAAGGGTTTCCTTACTAACTTTATATGAATAAAACAACTTGAAAACGAGAAAGGACATCTCTAACATTTTATTAAGTAACATGTATGGTTGCAGAAATTGCGCGACTAAAATAAATAGTACTCCCTCCGTCCTATAATGTAAGACGATTTTTGACACTACGCTAGTGTTAAAAGCGTCTTGGACGGAGAGAGCCTTGGCTCAGTGGTTGGGCATGCGGTTGTGCAGCCTAACGACCCATATTCAATTCATAGAATTGACAGGTGATGCACAGGGGCTTTCTCCCATTTATTGATAATCAAGCTTGGTGTGTGGTGGAACCACTCAGGAAGAAATATCTTGATACTCATTTAAAAATTCCGAGGACCATGTTTATCTTGGTACTCATACTAAAATGGGCGTATGCATCCCTAGTTGGTGCGGAGGCCGGTAAGTGAAAATCTCTCCCATTTTTAAAATGCAAAGAGAGCCTTGGCTTAGTGGTTGGGCATGCGGTTGTGTAGTCTAACGACCCGAGTTCAATTCCTAGAATTGACAGGTGATGCACAGGGGTTTTCCCCCATTTATTGAGGATCAAGTTTGGTGTGTGTTGGAACCACTCATCAAAAAATATTTTGATACTCATTTAAAAAATTCGGAGGACCATGTTTATCTTGGTACTCATACTAAAAATGACTGTATGCATCCCTAGTTGGTGCAGAGGCCAGGGAAGTGAAATTCTCCCCCAATTTTAGGTCTCACCTCTACTCCGCGACGCGCTCCCCGTGTGCGTCATGGGAGACCAGATCCGCCGCCGGTCCTCTAGATCTCCTCATCCCAGCCCCCTCCTCGCCACCGCTGGACGGCGTCCGCCGGGCGAAGCCCGTGCGCGGCGCTGGCGACGGCGGGGCTTCTTCTCTTCTCCCCCTGCAGGGGATCTCAGCAGTGCGGGGTGGCTGCTCCATGTGGGGGATGCGGGATCGGCGGGGCTCCTGGTGGCGGGCGCGCGCGGATCCGGTGGCCGCGAGGCCGGGAGACGGTGGTGCGGCCCAGCGACGGTGTTGTAGCTCGGCGCGATGGCGTCGGTTCTACAGCCGGCTTGACTTGGCCTGATCAGCGGCGGTGGCTGGCGTGTCCCTGGTCATCGATGCGTGGCCCGGGGAACTCCAGCGAAGGCCGTGCCACCACTACAGCAAGGGCAGCCTGGGAGCCGGCCGTGGCGGCGGATGGCGGCGGATCTCGGACCCCTGGCCCAGATCTAGTCTCCGGCAGAGAAGGCAGCGATCCATGCACAGGAAGCTAGATGGAGTTCTTCGAACAGATCTGGATGAAAACCTGATCTTATCTAGATGCCAAGGCCCGCGATGGCAGCGCTCTTCGGTGTCGTTCCCTTCTTGAAGGCATCGTCGTGGAGAAGTTCTAGACCACTATCTGCTACCTCCGGGGGAAACCCTAGATCGGTAGATCGGAAGATGACGATGCGCTTGTGTCATTTCCCCCATGGGGGCGTCATTCTTGGAGGTGTACATGAGCTCGAGGGACTAGCAGACCACATCTTTGGTGGAGCGGTGCTTCATCCTACACATTGATGGTGACGGATCTTGACGACATGGCGCAGTGCAGATTTGGTCGATGTGTGGGGATGGACTCGCGCAGGAGGACAAAGTTGTCTGGCGTCGTGGTGGCGTCGACAGCAGCTAGACCGGGCAAGGTAGATGCAGCAGTACAACACTGAAGATGGATTGGTGGCAGGTGGTTGCGGCGGCCTCATACCCGACAGGCATCATGGTTGAGGAGTACGCGGGACTGGTGGGTGCCCTTGTTGGGGAACGTAGTAATTTCAAAAATTTCCTACGCTCACGCAAGATCATGGTGATGCATAGCAACGAGAGGGGAGAGTGTCGTCCATGTATCCTCGTAGACTATAAGCGGAAGCGTTATGACAACGCGGTTGATGTAGTCGTACGTCTTCACGATCCGACCGATCCATGTACCGAACACACGGCACCTTCGAGTTCAGCACACGTTTAGCTCGGTGACATCCCATGAAATCATGATCCAGCTGAGCTTCGAGGGAGAGTTCCGTTAGCACGACGGCGTGATGACGGTGATGATGATGCTACCGACGCAGGGCTTCGCCTAAGCACCGCTACGACATAACTGAGGTGGATTATGGTGGAGGGGGGCACCGCACATGGCTAAAAGATCAATGATCAACTTGTGTGTTCTAGGGTGCCCCCCTGCCCCCGTATATAATGGAGCAAGGGGGAGGCCGGCCGGCCCCTGTAGGGCATGCCAGGAGGAGGAGTCCTCCTCCTAGTAGGAGTAGGACTCCCCTTTCCTACTCCTACTAGGAGGAGAAAAGGAAGGAGGAGAGGGAGAAGGAAGGAGAGGGAGGAAAAGGAGGAAAGGGGGGCCGGCCCCCTTGTCCAATTAGGTTTGGGCTAGGGGGCCGCGCGCCCTACCTCCTTTCTTCCACCACTTGGCCCATGAGGCCCATTACTTCTTCCTCGTATTCCCATAACTCCTCGGTACCCTGAAAAATACCCGAATCACTTGGAACCTTTCCGATGTCTGAATATAGTCGTCCAATATATCGATCTTTACGTCTCGACCATTTCGAGACTCCTCGTCATGTCCCCGATCTCATCCGGGACTCCAAACTACCTTCGGTCATCAAATCACATAAACTCATAATACAAATCGTCATCGAACGTTAAGCGTGCGTACCCTACGGGTTCGAGAACTATGTAGACATGACCGAGAGACGTCTCCGGTCAAGAACCAACAGAGGAACCTGGATGCTGATATTGGCTCCTACATATTCTACGAAGATCTTTATCGGTCAAACCGCATAACAACATACGTTGTTTCCTTTGTCATCGGTATGTTACTTGCTCGAGATTCGATCGTTGGTATCTCAATACCTAGTTCAATCTCGTTACCGGCAAGTCTCTTTACTTGTTCCGTAATGCATCATCCCGCAACTAACTCATTAGTTACATTGCTTGCAAGGCTTATAGTGATGTGCATTACCGAGAGGGCCCAGAAATACCTCTCCAACAATCGGAGTGACAAATCCTAATCTTGATCTATGCCAACTCAACAAGTACCATCGGAGACACCTGTAGAGCACCTTTATAATCACCTAGTTACGTTGTGACGTTTGGTAGCACACAAAGTGTTCCTCCGGTATTCGGGAGTTGCATAATCTCATAGTCATAGGAACATGTATAAGTCATGAAGAAAGCAATAGCAACATACTAAACGATCAAGTGCTAAGCTAACGGAATGGGTCAAGTCAATCACATCATTCTCTAATGATGTGATCTCGTTAATCAAATGACAACTCATGTCTATGGCTAGGAAACTTAACCATCTTTGATTCAACGAGCTAGTCAAGTAGAGGCATACTAGTGACACTATGTTTGTCTATGTATTCACACATGTACTAAGTTTCGAGTTAATACAATTCTAGCATGAATAATAAACATTTATCATGATATAAGGAAAAATTAAATAACAACTTTATTATTGCCTCTAGGGCATATTTCCTTCAGTCTCCCAGTTGCACTAGAGTCAATAATCTAGTTCACATTGCCATGTGATTTAACACCAATAATTCACATCACTGCTACGTCTTGAGCTTGTGTTGGTTTTCCTTGAAGAGGAAAGGGTGATGCAGCAATAGTAGCGTAAGTATTTCCCTCACTTTTTGAGAACCAAGGTATCAATCCAGTAGGAGGCTCCTCAAAAGTCCCACGCACCTACACAAACAAACAAAGAACTCGCAACCAATGCAATAAAGGGGTTGTCAGTCCTTTCACGGCCACTTGCAAAAGTGAGATCTAATAGAGATAGTATGGTAAGATAAATATATTTTTGGTATTTTATAAGATAGATGCAAAAAGTAAAGATGCAAATAAAAGTAGATTGGAAGCAAATATGATAAAAGATAGACCCGAGGGCCATAGGTTTCACTAGAGGATTCTCTCAAGATATCATAAGTATTACGGTGGATGAACAAATTACTGTCGAGCAATTGATAGAAAAGCGAATAATTATGAGATTATCTATGCATGATCATGTATATAGGCATCACGTCCGCAACAAGTAGACCGACTCCTGCCTGCATCTACTACTATTACTCCACACATCGACCGACTCCTTCCTGCATCTAGAGTATTAAGTTCATAAGAATAGAGTAACGCCTTAAGCAAGATGACATGATGTAGAGGGATAAACTCATGCAACATGATATAAAACCCATCTTTTTATCATTGATGGCAACAATACAATACGTGCCTTGCAACCCTTTCTGTCACCGGGTAAGGACACCGCAAGATTGAACCCAAAGCTAAGCACTTCTCCCATGGCAAGAAAGATCAATCAAGTAGGCCAAACCAAACTGATAATTCGAAGAGACTTGCAAAGATAACTCAATCATACATAAAAGAATTTAGAGGAGATTCAAATATTTCTCATAGATAAACTTGATCATAAACCCACAATTCATCGGATCTCGACAAACACACCGCAAAAAGAGTTTACATCAAATAGATCTTCACAAGAGACGGGGAGAACATTGTATTGAGATCCAAAAAGAGAGAAGAAGCAATCTAGCTAATAACTATGGACCCGAAGGTCTGTGGTAAACTACTCACAACTCATCGGAGGGGCTATGGTGTTGATGTAGAAGCCCTCCGTGGTCGATTCCCCCTCCAGTAGAGCGCCGACAAAGGCTCCAAGATGGGATCTCGCAGATACAGAAGGTTACGGTGGTGGAAATTGTGTTTCGTTGGCTCCTTGGATGTTTTTGGGGTACGTAGGCTTATATAGGAGGAAGAAGTACGTCGGTGGCCGCCCGAGGGGCCCACGAGACAGGGGGCGCGCCCTGTAGGGGGGGGGGGGCTACCCTCTCGTGGCCGCCTCAGCTGCTTCTTGACTTGCACTCCAAGTCCTCTGGATCACGTTCGTTCCAAAAATCATGCTCCCGAAGGTTTCATTCCGTTTGGACTCCGTTTGATATTCCTTTTCTTCGAAATACTGAAATAGGCAAAAAAATAGCAACATGGGCTGGGCCTCCGGTTAGTAGGTTAGTCCCAAAATGATATAAATGTGTAAAATAAAGCCCATAAACATCCAAAAGGGGTAATATAATAGCATGAAACAATCAAAAATTATAGATACATTGGAGACGTATCAAGCATCCCCAAGCTTAATTCCTGCTCGTCCTCGAGTAGGTAAATGATAAAAACAGAAGTTTGATGTGGAATGCTACCTAGCATAATTCTCAATGTAATTTTCTTTATTGGGGCATGAATGTTCAGATCCAAATGATTCAAAATAGAAGTTCATATTGACATAAGAAATAGTGATACTTCAAGCATACTAATCAAAGTAATCATGTCTTCTCAAAATAACATGGCGAAAGAAAGTTATCCCTACAAAATCATATAGTCTGGCTGTTGCTCTATCTTCATCACACAAAGTATTTAATCATGCACAACCCCGATGACAAGCGAAGCAATTGTTTCATACTTTAATAATCTCAAACTTTTTCAACTTTCACGCAATACATGAGCGTGAGCCATGGACATAGCACTATATGTGGAGTAGAATGGTGGTTGTGGAGAAGACAAAAAGGAGAAGATAGTCTCACATCAACTAGGCGTATCAACGGGATATGGAGATGTCCATTAATAGATATCAATGTGAGTGAGTAAGGATTGCCATGCAAAATTTCACTAGAGCTATAAATATATGAAAGCTCAACAAAAGAAACTAAGTGGATGTGCATCCAACTTGCTTGCTCACGAAGACCTAGGGCATTTTGAGGAAGCCCATCATTGGAATATACAAGCCAAGTTCTATAATGAAAAATTCCCACTAGTATATGAAAGTGACAACATATGAGACTCTCTATCATGAAGATCGTGGTGCTACTTTGAAGCACAAGTGTGGAAAAAGAGATAGTAGCATTGTCCCTTCTCTCTTTTTCTCTCATTTTATTTTTTATTTCACCCCTTTTTTTTCTCTTTTTCTTTTTCTTTTTCTTTTGGCCTTTCTTTTTTTCTTTTTTTTCTTTTTGTAAAGTCCGAAGTCTCATCCTGATTTGTGGGGGAATTATAGTCTTCATCATCCTTTCCTTACTGGGACAATGCTCTAATAATGAATATCATCACACTTTTATGGATTTACAACTCAAGAATTACAACTCAAAGCTAGAACAAGATATGACTCTATATGAATGCCTCCGGCGGTGTACCAGGATATGACATGTATGAAAATTATGAAGGTGGCCTTGCCACAAATACAATGTCAACTACATGATCATGCAAAGAGCAACATGACAAAAGTAATGCGTGTCATATGAACGGAATGGTGGAAAGTTGCATGGAAATATATATCGGAATGGCTATGGAAATGCCATAATAGGTAGGTATGGTGGGTGTTTTGAGGAAGGTATATGGTGGGTGTATGGTACCGACAAAAATTGCGTGGCAGAAGAGAGGCTAGCAATGGTGGAAGGGTGAGAGTGCGTATAATCCATGGACTCAACATTAGTCAAAAGAACTCATATACTTATTGCAAAAATCTAGAAGTCATCAAAAACAAAGTACTACGCGCATGATCCTAGGGGGATAGATTGGTAGGAAAAGACCATCGCTCATCCCCGACCGCCACTCATAAGGAAGACAATCAATAAATAAAATTGTGCTCCAATTTCATCACAAAGCGGTTTACCATACGTGCATGCTACGGGAATCACAACCCTCAACACAAGCATTTTTCATAATCACCTCAACTAGCATGACTTTAATATCACTACCTCCATATATCAAAACAATTATCAAGTATCAAATTTATCATAGCATCCAATTCACTTTGTATGCTAGTTTTTATTATACCCAACTTGGATGCTCATCATTCTAGGACCAAATTTGTAACCATAGCATATACCATGCTGTTCTAAAAGACTCTCAAAATAATATAAGTGAAGCATGAGAGACTAGAAATTTCTTCAAAATTAAGCCACCGGCGTGCTCAAAAAGATATAGGTGAAGCACTAGAGCAAAAACTATCAAGCTCAAAAGATATAAGTGAAGCACATAGAGTATTCTAGCAAATTCTAATCAAGTGGGCTTCTTCCAAAAGGTGTGTACAGCAAGGATGATTGTGGTAAACTAAAAAGCAAAGACTAATATAATACACGACGCTCCAAGCAAAACACATATCATGTGGCAAATAAAAATATAGCTCCAAGTAAAGTTATCAATGAACAAAGACGAAAAAGGGAATGCCTTCCCGGGGCATCCCCAAGCTTAGGCTTTTGGCTATCCTTGAATATCTTGGGGTGCCATGGGCATCCCCAAGATTAGGCTCTAGCCACTCCTTATTCCATAGTCCATAAAAGCTTTACCCAAAACTTGAAAACTTCACAACACAAAACTCAACAGGAAATCTTATAAGCTCCGTTAGTGAAAGAAGACAAAACCACCACATAAGGTACTGTAATGAACTCATTATTTATTTATTTTGGTGTTAAAACTACTGTATTCCAACTTATCTATGGTTTATAAACTATTTTACTAGCCATAGATGCATCAAAATAAGCAAACAACACACGAAAAACAGAATCTGTCAAAAACAGAACAGTCTGTAGCAATCTGTAACTAAACACAAACTTCTGGAACTATAAAAATCCTACCAAAATAGAAAGTCCTGGACAATTTTTCTATTGATCAGCGGCAAAAAGAATCAACGCAAAAGCACGTTCCTGTGATTAAAAAAAACTAAATTCGTGCGCGCAAAGTTTCTTTTTTTCAGCAGAATCAAATTGACTATCATCATAGGTTATCCTATAGGTTCTACTTGGCACGAACAATAATTAAAATATAAAAACACATCTAAACAGAAGGTAGATGCAAGATTTATTACTAAACAGGAACAAAAACAAAAAATACAAATAAAATTGGGTTGCCTCCCAACTAGCGCTATCGTTTAACGCCCCTAGCTAGGCATAAAAGCGAAGATAGATCTAAGTAGTGCCATCTTTGGCACTAAATTCATCAGTAGCTCGCATGATAGATTCATAAGGTAATTTGACTTTCTTTCTTGGAAAGTGCTCCATGCCTTTCTTTAATGGAAATTAGAATCTAATATTCCCTTCCTTCATATCAATAATCGCACCACTTGTTCTAAGGAAAGGTCTACCAAGAATAATAGGGCAAGAAAGATTGCGATCTATATCAAGAACGATAAAATCTACGGGCACCAAATTTCTATTTGCAACAATGAGAACATCATTGATCCTTCCTATTGGCTTTTTAATGGTGGAATCCGCAAGGTGCAAATTTAAAGAGCAATCATCAAGATCATGGAAACCTAGAATATCACATAAAGTTTTCGGAATCGTGGAAACACTAGCACCCAAATCACACAAAGCAAAACACTCATGATCTTTAATTCTAATCTTTATAGTAGGTTGCCACTCATCATTAAGTTTTCTAGGTATAGAAACTTCCAAGTTAAGTTTTTTATCATAAGATTGCATCAAGGCATCAACGATATGTTTGGTAAAAGCTTTATTTTGACTATAAGCACGAGGAGAATTAACAACGGATTGCAACAAGGAAATACAACCTTCTAAAGAACAATTATCATAATCAAATTCCTTAAAATTCGAGATAGTGGGTTCAATGCTATTTAAAGTCATGACCTCTCCAATCCCACTTTTACCAAATTTAGCATCAAGATCTAAAAACTCCGAATTCTTGGGACGCCTTCTAGGTAAAGTTGACTCATCTTTAGTACCATAATTATCAAGATTCATATTGCAAAACAAAGATCTAATAGGAGAGGCATCAATAAATTTAAGATCTTCATCATTATTTTCATCTAACTTTTCTGGTTTGGCAGCCATCTTATTGACTAAGGTGGCTTGCTTATCAAGAAATTTTGGCTATAGCATTTTCGAGCCGGGCAATTTGAGAGTTCACACCATAAAATTCTTTATTCATATCATCAAGCTCTTTGTTCATAAACCCCCCAAAACCTTTTTGTTCCTTAAGCTCTTTTCTGAAAAAAATTATTATGCTCAAATTGCAAATTCATAAAGCTTCTAATATTTGATTCAATCTCTTCCATCCTTGTAAGAAGGTGGTCGGTACTCTTAGGCAAAGCCATAAGGACAAACAAGCAAACAAGCAAACAGACAAAGGCAAGCGAAAGAGAGGAGGAGATTGGGAAAGATAGGGCGAATAAAACGGCAAGGGTGAAGTGGGGGAGAGGAAAACGAGAGGCAAATGGCAAATAATGTAAATGCGAGGGAGATGAGTTTGTGATGGGTACTTGGTATGTCTTGAGTTGAGCGAAGACCTCCCCGGCAACGGCGCCAGAAATACTTCTTGCTACGTCTTGAGCATGCGTTGGTTTTCCTTGAAGAGGAAAGGGTGATGCAGCAATAGCAGCGTAAGTATTTCCCTCAGTTTTTGAGAACCAAGGTATCAATCCAGTAGGAGGCTCCTCAAAAGCCCCACACACCTACACAAACAAACAAAGAACTCGCAACCAACGCAATAAAGGGGTTGTCAATCCCTTCACGGCCACTTGCGAAAGTGAGATCTAGTAGAGATAGTATGATAAGATAAATATATTTTTGGTATTTTATAAGATAGATGCAAAAAGTAAAGATGCAAATAAAAGTAGATTGGAAGCACATATGATAAAAGATAGACCCGGAGGCCATAGGTTTCACTAGAGGCTTCTCTCAAGATAGCATAAGTATTACGGTTGGTGAACAAATTACTGTCGAGAAATTGATAGAAAAGCGAATAATTATGAGATTATATAGGCATGATCATGTATATAGGCATCACGTCCGCAACAAGTAGACCGACTCCTACCTGCATCTACTACTATTACTCCACACATCGACCGACTCCTGCCTGCATCTAGAGTATTAAGTTCATAAGAACAAAGTAACGCCTTAAGCAAGATGACATGATGTAGAGGGATGAACTCATGCAATATGATATAATCCCCATCTTTTTATCCTCAATGGCAACAATACAATACGTGCCTTGCAACCCTTTCTGTCACTGGGTAAGGACACCACAAGATTGAACCCAAAGCTAAGCACTTCTCCCATGGCAAGAAAGATCAATCTAGTAGGCTAAACCAAACTGATAATTCAAAGAGACTTGCAAAGATAACTCAATCATACATAAAAGAATTCAGAGGAGATTCAAATATTTCTCATAGATAAACTTGATCATAAACCCACAATTCATCGGATCTCGACAAACACACCGCAAAAAGAGTTTACATCGAATAGATCTCCACAAGAGAGGGGGAGAACATTGTATTGAGATCCAAAAAGAGAGAAGAAGCCATCTAGCTAATAACTATGGACCCGAAGGTCTGTGGTAAACTACTCACAACTCATCGGAGGGGCTATGGTGTTGATGTAGAAGCCCTCCGTGGTCGATTCCCCCTCTGGTAGAGCGCCGACGAAGGCTCCAAGATGGGATCTCGTGGATACAGAAGGTTACGGTGGTGGAAATTGTGTTTCGTTGCCTTCCTGGATGTTTTTGGGGTACGTAGGCTTATATAGGAGGAAGAAGTACGTCAGTGGCCGCCCGAGGGGCCCACGAGACAGGGGGCGCGCCCTGTAGGGGGGGGGAGCCCTACCCTCTCGTGGCCGCCTCGGCTGCTTCTTGACTTGCACTCCAAGTCCTCTGGATCACGTTCGTTCCAAAAATCACGCTCCCGAAGGTTTCATTCCGTTTGGACTCCGTTTGATATTCCTTTTATTCGAAATACTGAAATAGGCAAAAAAACAGCAATACGAGCTGGGCCTCCGGTTAGTAGGTTAGTCCCAAGAATGATATAAATGTGTAAAATAAAGCCCATAAACATCCAAAAGGGGTAATATAATAGCATGAAACAATCAAAAATTATAGATACGTTGGAGATGTATCAATCACCATGTGATTAATATTCATAGTTCACATCGCCATGTGGCCAACACTCAAAAGGGTTTACTATAGTCAGTAATCTAGTTCACATCGCCATGTGATTAACACCCAAAGAGTACTAAGGTGTGATCATGTTTTCCTTGTGAGAGAAGTTTGGTCAACGGGTCTGCCAAATTCAGATACGTATGTATTTTGCAAATTTCTATGTCTACAATGCTCTGCACGGAGCTACTTTAGCTAATTGCTCCCACTTTCAATATGTATCGATATTGAGACTTAGTCATCTTGATCAGTGTCAAAATTTGCATTGACGTAACCCTTTACGACGAACCTTTTGTCACCTCCATAATCGAGAAACATATCCTTATTCTACTAAGGATAATTTTAACCGTTGTTCAGTGATCTACTCCTAGATCACTATTGTACTCCCTTGCCAAACTCAGTGTAGGGTATACAATAGATCTGGTGCACAGCATGGCATACTTTATAGAACCTATGGCTGAGGCATAGGGAATGACTTTCATTATCTTTCTATCTTCTGCCGTGGTCTGGCTTTGAGTCTTACTCAATTTCACAACTTGTAACACAGGGAAGAACTCTTTCTTTGACTGTTCCATTTTGAACTACTTCAAAATCTTGTCAAGGTATGTACTCATTGAAAAAACTTATCAAGCGTCTTGATCTATCTCTATAGATCTTGATGCTCAATATGTAAGCAGCTTCACCGAGGTCTTTCTTTGAAAAACTCCTTTCAAAAACTCCTTTATACTTTCTAGAAAATTCTACATTATTTCTGATCAACAATATGTCATTCACATATATTTATCAGGGATGCTGTAGTGCTCCCACTCACTTTCTTGTAAATACAGGCTTCACCGCAAGTCTGTATAAACTATATGCTTTGATCAACTCATCAAAGCGTATATTCCAACTTTGAGATGCTTGCACCAATCAATAGATAGATCGCTGGAGCTTGCACATTTTGTTAGCACCTTTTGGATCGACAAAACCTTTTGGTTGCATCATATACAACTCTTCTTTAAGAAATCCATTAAGGAATGTAGTTTTGACATACATTTGCCAGATTTCATAAAATGTGGCAATTTGCTAACATGATTCGGACAGACTTAAGCATCGCTATGAGTGAGAAAATCTCATCGTAGTCAACACCTTGAACTTTGTCAAAAACCTTTTTCGACAAGTCTAGCTTTGTAGATAGTAACACTACTATCAGCGTCCGTCTTCCTCTTGAAGATCCATTTATTTTCTATGGCTTGCCGATCATCGGGCAAGTCAACCAAAGTCCACACTTTGTTCTCATACATGGATCCCATCTCAGATTTCATGGCCTCAAGCCATTTCACGGAATCTGGGCTCATCATCACTTCCTCATAGTTCATAGGTTCATCATGGTCAAGTAACATGACCTCCAGTACAGGATTACTGTACCACTCTATTTGACCTACGAGGTTCGGTAGTAACTTGATCTGAAGTTACATGATCATCATCATTAGCTTCCTCACTAATTGGTGTAGGAGTCACAGGAACAGATTTATGTGATGAACTACTTTCCAATAAGGGAGCAGGTACAGTTACCTCATCAAGTTCTACTTTCCTCCCACTCACTTCTTCCGAGAGAAACTCCTCTAGAAAGGATCCATTCTTAGCAACAAATATCTTGCCTTCGGATCTGTGATAGAAGGTGTACCCAACTGTCTCCTTTGGTATCCTATGAAGACACAATTCTCTGATTTGGGTTTCAGCTTATCAGGATGAAACTTTTTCACATAAGTATCGCAACCCCAAACTTTAAAAAACGACAACTTTGGTTTCTTGCCAAACCATAGTTCATATGGTGTCGTCTCAACGGATTTAGATGGTGCCCTATTTAACGTGAATGCATCTGTCTTTAATGCATAACCCCAAAATGATAGTGGTAAATCAGTAAGAGGCATCATAGATTGCACCATATCTAATAAAGTACGGTTATGATGTTCGGACACACCATTATGTTGTGGTGTTCCAGGTGGCATGAGTTGCGAAACTATTCCGCATTGTTTCAAATGAAGACCAAACTCGTAACTCAAATATTCTCCTCCACGATCAGATCATAGAAACCTTATTTTCTTGTTACAATGATTTTCTAATTCACTCTTCTTTGAACTTTTCAAATGTTTCGGACTTATGTTTCATCAAGTAGATATACCCATATCTGCTCAAATCATCTGTGAAGGTCAGAAAATAACGATACCCACCACGAGCCTCAACACTCATCGGACCGCATACATTAGTATGTATTATTTCAAACAAATCTGTTGCTCGCTCCATTGTTCCGAAGAACTGAGTCTTAGTCATCTTGCCCATGAGGCATGGTTCGCAAGCATCAAGTGATTCATAATCAAGTGATTCCAAAAGCCCATCAGCATGGATTTTCTTCATGCGCTTTATACCAATATGACCTAAACGGCTGTGCCACAAATAAGTTGCACTATCAGTATTAACTTTGCATCTTTTGGCTTCGATATTATGAATATGTGTATCACTATGGTCGAGATTCAATAAACCATTCACCTTGGGTGTATGACCATTGAAGGTTTTATTCATGTAAACAGAACAACAATTATTCTCTGACTTTAAATGAATAACCGTATTGCAATAAACATGATCAAATCATATTTCATGCTTAACACAAACACCAAATAACATTTATTTAGGTTCAACACTAATCCCGAAAGAATAGGGATTGTGCGATGATGATCATATCAATCTTGGAACCACTTCCAACACACATCGTCACTTCACCCTTAACTAGTCTCTGTTCATTCTGCAACTCCCATTTCGAGTTACTACTCTTAGCAACTGAACCAGTATCAAATACCGAGGGTTTGCTATAAACACTAGTAAAGTACACATCAATAACATGTATATCCAATATACCTTTGTTCACTTTGCCATCCTTCTTATCCGCCAAGTATCTAGGGTAGTTCCACTTCCAGTGACCATTTCTTTTGTAGTAGAAGCACTCAGTTTCAACCTTGGGTCTATCTTTGGGTTTCTTCATGGGAGTGGCAACTTGCTTGCCATTCTTCTTGAAGTTCCCTTTCTTTCCCTTGCCCTTTTACTTGAAACTAGTGGCTTTGTCAACCATCAACATTTGATGCTTTTCATGATTTCTACCTTCGTCGATTTCAGCATCACGAAGAGCTCGGGAATCGTTTTCGTCATCCCTTGCATATTATATTCATCACGAAGTTCTAGTAACTTGGTGATAGTGATTAGAGAACTCTGTCAATTGCTATTTTATCTCGAAGATTAACTCCCAATTGATTCAAGCGATTGTAGTACTAAGACAATCTGAGCACATGCTCACTGGTTGAGCTATTCTCCTCCATCTTGTAGGCAAAGTACTTGTCAGAGGTCTCATACCTCTTGACTCGGGCATGAGTCTGAAATACCAATTCAGCTCTTGGAACATCTCATATGCTTCGTGGCGTTCAAAACGTCTTTGAAGCCCCGATTCTAAGCCGTAAAGCATGGTGCACTAAACTATCAAGTAGTCATCATATCAAGCATGCCAAACGTTCATAACGTCTGCATATGCTCCTACAATCGGTCTGTCACCTAGCTGTGCATTAAGGACATAATTCTTCTGTGCAGCAATAAGGATAATCCTCAGATCACAGATCCTAATCCGCATCATTGCTACTAACATCTTTCAACTTAGTTTTCTCTAGGAACATATCAAAAATAAAACAGGGGAGCTAAACGCGAGCTGTTGATCTATAACATAGATATGCTAAATACTACCAGGACTAAGTTCATGATAAATTAAAGTTCAATTAATCATATTACTTAAGAACTCCCACTTATATAGACATCCCTCTAATCATCTAAGTGATCACGTGATCCATATCAACTAAACCATGTCCGATCATCACGTGAGATGGAGTAGTTTTCAATGGTGAACATCACTATGTTGATCATATCTACTATATGATTCACGCTCGACCTTTCGGTCCCAGTGTTCCGAGGCCATATCTGCATATTCTAGGCTCGTCAAGTTTAACTCGAGTATTCCTGCATGTGCAAAACTGGCTTGCACCCGTTGTAGATGAACGTTGAGCTTATCACACCCAATCATCACGTGGTGTCTCGGTACGACGAACTTTGGCAATGGTGCATACTCAGGGAGATCACTTTTATCTTGAAATTTAGTAGGGATCATCTTATAAAGCTACCGCCGAACTAAGAAAAATAAGATGTATAAAAGATAAACATCACATGCAATCAAAATATGTGACATGATATGGCCATCATCATCTTGTGCTTTTGGTCTCCATCTCCAAAGTACTGTCATGATCTCCGTTGTTACCGGCATGACACTATGATCTCCATCATCTTGATCTTTTATCAACGTGTCGTCACATGGTCTTCTCACCAGCTATTGCTTTTGCAACTATTGCTATCGCATAGCGAGAAAGTAAAGCAATTACATAGCACTTGCATCTTATGCAATAAAGAGACAACCATAAGGCTCCTGCCAGTCGCCGATAACTTTAACAAAACATGATCATCTCATGCAACAATTTATATCTTATCACGTCTTGACCATATCACATCACAACATGCCCTGCAAAAACAATTTAGACGTCCTCTACTTTGTTGTTGCAAGTTTTACGTGGCTGCTACGGGCTGAGCAAGAACCGTTCTTACCTACGCATCAAAACCACAACGATATTTTGTCAAGTATGTGCTGTTTTAACCTTCACAATGACCGGGCGTAGCCACACTCGATTCAACTAAAGTTGGAGAAACTGACACCCGCCAGCTACTTGTGTGCGAAGCACGTTAGTAGAACCAGTCTCGCGTAAGCGTACGCATAATGTCGGTCTGGGCCGCTTCATCCAACAATTCCGCCGAATCAAAGTGTGACATGTTGGTAAGCAGTATGACTTGTATCGCTCACAACTCACTTGTGTTCTACTCGTGCATATAACATCTACGCAATAAATCTGGCTCGAATGCCACTGTTGGGGAACGTAGTAATTTCAAAAATTTCCTACGAACACGCAAGATCATGGTGATGCATAGCAACGAGAGGGGAGAGTGTCGTCCATGTTGCCGGTGTCAAAACCAGCGGATCTCGTGTAGGGGGTCCCGAACTGTGTGTCTAAGGCTAATGGTAACAGGAGGCGGGGGACACAATGTTTACCCAGGTTCGGGCCCTCTCGATGGAGGTAATACCCTACTTCCTGCTTGATTAAACTTGATGATATGAGTATTACAAGAGTTGATCTACCATGAGATCGTAGAGGCTAAACCCTAGAAGCTAGCCTACGATTATGATTGTCCTTGTCCTACGGACTAAACCCTCCGGTTTATATAGACACCGGAGGGGGCTAGGGTTACATAGAGTCGGTTACAGAGAAGGAAATCTACATATCCAAATTGCCAAGCTTGCCTTCCACGCAAAGGAGAGTCCCACCCGGACACGGGACGGAGTCTTCAATCTTGTATCTTCATAGTCCAACAGTCCGGCACAAATACATAGTCTGGATGTCCGAGGACCCCCTAATCCAGGACTCCCTCAGTAGCCCCTGAACCAGGGTTCACTGACGATGAGTCCGGCGCACAGATTGTCTTCGGCATTGCAAGGCGGGTTCCTTCTCCGAATACTCCATAGAAGATTTTGAACACAAGGATCGTGTCTGGCTCTGCAAAACAAATTTCACACACCACCATAGACAGCACAATGTTCCACAAATCTAATCTGCTGACAACTTTTCGTAGTGTGACATCACGCCGCGACCCAGTCATTATACGAACCATTTTTTCCCAGCCTGCTACTGCACATATTGCGAGGCGGTTTTATTGGCACGTCTTGTCGAAGCAGAGATCGTGTTCCCCTTACCACAGGATTCTCATCAATACGGGTGTGGGTAACCCAACCGTGCCTATTGGTATGACTCCTCGATTTTAGGCAAGTTCCAAACGGCCACACAAAGGACGCTTGATATTCACCCTCTTTATAAAGGGGTCAAGACTTGTCCTTTTCTTTCCACGCTCGATCCTTCCCTTCCCCTACCTCGAGTTCCAACACCCAAGGTTCAGGCTAAGCGCTCCGGACCTTCAACCATGTCCGGATCCAACCTTCAAGGCCGGTGGATGGCCTCTTCTATCACAGAGGAGGACATCAAGAAGCTTAGGGAGGCTAGGTATCTGACCGCCGAAATCCCCCACAGGCTACCTGCTCAAGGCCAGGTTATCCCCACTCTCGAACCCAACAGAGTGTTGTATTCGTTTCCCACTTCCTCCGAGGGCTAGGCTTTAGTCTTGATCACTTCGTAAGAGGGCTCATGTTCTATTACAGGCTAGATTTCCATGATCTAGCTCCAGATTCCATCCTTCACATCTCGTCGTTTATCGTCGTGTGTGAGGCCTTCCTCCGCATTACCCCACACTTCGGCTTATGGCTCAAGACCTTCAATGTGAAGTCAAAGATGATCGACGGGCGACACGCGGAGTGCGGAGGCGCTATAATAAGCAAAGGTGCCGACGCCCTATGGCCAAAGGGTTCCTTCCCGGAGGTGTCCGACTTATGTCAATGGGAGTGGTTTTACATCACAACACCCCGAGGTACAAAGCGGGCAGCCGTCCCAGCCTTCCACTCGGGCCCTCCGCCCCAACTGGCATCATGGGTCAACAAAGGGCTGGACTGGGGGCCAGTTAATGACGTGCTGACATTGCAAAGCCGCATCCGAGATCTCCTCTAGAGGGATGTCAGTCTCGTCAAAGTAATTCAAGTAATGCTAGTTCGTCGGGTCCTGCCATGCCAACGTCGATCTCTATGTATGTGGGAGTTCAACCCGGAAGGACCGCGGACTATTCAACACTTCTTCGGCGTGACGCTCGAAGGGATGTATCCATTATTCTTCGGATCATGAATAAAGTGCCCGGACACCATCAAGGATGCGGGTCTGAACTTTAACTGTCCAGATACCCAAGTAAGTAACTCCGCGACCGAACATGCTGTTATTATATTTGTCACAACATCATTCTGAAAAAATTGCCCTCGACCAGGACTGGATAAGAAAGGCGGAGAGGATCAGGTGTTCGGCCCCTCTTCCCGAAGGCTCGTCGGATCCTGTACTACCTATGATGCCGGCTCGCGCACCCTATCAAGTGCCATCCGGAGAAGATGAGGGGAGGAATATGGAAGCCGAAGGCGGTCTTCATACGTTACACATCCAAACCATGGGAATTAGTGCCTCCGCGAAGGAGGGTGATCGGGGAGGTGAATCTAAAATTTCCTCTCCCCACGGGAAGAAAAGGACAGCCCCTAAACACTTGGAAACGGAGGTTTCCAAATGAGGGAAGAAACCTTCACCAGGGGGCCCTGCCCCGGAGGGCATCCTTACCGCACAGCACCCACAAGGGGGCCAGCCATCGGCCGAGCCGTAAGTGAACAAAGGCACATTGGTAAATATGCCTTGCTCTTTTCCTGAGAATAACGACCGAGACATATGTTTTGCAGTCCGGCTCATAGCCCTTCTCCACAAAGTTCGTCTTCGGGGGATCTTCTTCCGGAGATGATGGAGAGCGAAATGCCTCCTCCTGCTTCCCCGCCTCATGAGGCGGACGACCCTGAGGTGTCGTCGCGGAGGATTTCTCCTGATCCACAAAGGCCAGAAGGTAACTCTTCGGCCGCCCGAAGTCCATAGTATTTGACTCCTAAGGAGACCAACAGAAAGAGCCTGGGCCTATCCGGTATACAACCAGACACATTAATAGGCCTTCTGGAGCAAGCGACTATCTCAGAGGCACAGCGTACCTTAATGGGTACGGTGGTTGAGAGGATTTCATCCGCAAAAAGCGGATTGAATGAAGCTTTTACAAGCCTGCTAAGAGGCTTTGAGGTACGCAAAGTAATATATATATTTTTGACTGTACCACACATGCCAGGTGTGCTTTGTATATATAGTAGCCCCTGAGACTCTGGTTGCCGTCCAGACGCGGCGAGCAGAGGATCATAGTCTCAGGTAATAATAGCGCAACTTTTGTGCGCAGGCGGCTGCAGATCCGGCGGCTGACCGAACTGCTGATTTTGCCGAATTGAGATGGCAACTTGATGTGGCGGATGCGGACATCAGCTTGTGAACAAGCGGCTTGGCGAGGCACAGGGTATGTATATTCGGGTGGTCAGCAAATATTAAGAGGAGCATAATGCTAGTATCTATAATATGCTTTGACTGCAGATGGAGCTGCCACCGTGGAGACCCTTCGGGCGGAGCTTGCCCGAGCCAAGGAACAAGCCAGGAGAAGTGATGCGACCGCCGTGGAGGCGGCCGAAGAGTTAAGAGCCGAACAGGCTGCTCATCGCCAGAGCGAAGATAAAATAGCCAACATGGCTATTGAGCTGCAAAATGCCGCCAGCCGATATGAGCTACTTGAGAGGGAAAGCCAAGCGAAAACAGATGACCTAAAGAAGGCCTTGGAAGCAGCCAAGGAAACTCGCTCTGAAATCATAGCGGCGTGGGAGGAGCTTCGCTAAGCCGGAGATATCATGGCTGGGAAGCCCTTTTTATTGCGGACGAAGTTCGGTGATCCGAAGTATGCCCCTCTTTGATCAATTGTGGAGTTCTGCAGACGCATACTTGGATCTGGCAAAGAGTGCTGCTGATGCGACTGAGTATTTCAAAGATCAAAAAGATCATGAGGTGGAAAGATTGTTCTGGTCGTAGTTCAGTAATCCAAGGTGTCCGCTGCTGTTGAATGAGCAAATGGCCGAGTGGGCCAAGCTCCATAGGTTGTCTGGGCTTGCCATGAAGGCTGTCGTGGATCATCTGTGGCCGAAGGAACCAAGTTGAGATAGTTATTTTGGTTTAGTGCAACAATTTCTTCGTGCTGTGCCGCATATCGACGCTACTAAGAGGTCGGTGTGCATAGAGGGCACATGGATGGCTCTTGCCCGTGTTAAGACATATTGGGCGAAGATGGAGGCCACTGATATTGCAACCAGGGGTCCGCCCGGAGGCCAGGACTCACCCGAGCACTATTTTGAAGAAGTCCTAGAAGGTGCCCGTTTAATAGAGGCTCGGTGCTCAAAGAATACCATGTTCTAGTGACATGTATCCTGATTGTAAAAACAATGCTTTTAATAAGAAAGGCTATATTTATACTTTTGCCCGTAAAGTATTGTAGTGCCTCCTGTGCGGCTGTTTATGTATGCATGTATATAACTTGAAAGTTTGCAGTCGTCGGCTTCAGCCCCCACGCACATAATGCGGGGGTGTTCAGTAAAGCGCATAATCACACTTTATCCAACGTCTTGGTCTGTTAAGGAGGTGATAGCGCGGCGAACAAGGCAATCGGACTATATAGCTTTAACACTTTCACTTAGCCATAGGAGTTTGACGGTGGGGCTACTATATAGCCCCTAGTATGTCCGCGCTCATCCGAATATGGTGCGTGTACATATGTGACCGGGAAACCGGTCCTTCATTAATGTGGAGGAATCCTGAAGATTCCGCTGGGTCATCGAGTGGTTGACAAGTCTCTCGCTTTATCATGATAGTCAGTTTTCGGCTTCCTCTACTGAGGTGCTCATCTAGATGAACCAGGGCACAATCGCAGTAGTTCTCTTGGTGCCACCTTAGCCGATAGAGCGGAACATAAGGTAGCAAAACACGAGAGCAGGGCAAACCCAACTATAGACCAAAGACATGATTCAGAGCTGGTGCATATAAGGCCAAACTCGCGACGCCGAACACTCCTGAAGGTATTCGGTCTTTAAAACATATACTGGGCTGAGTATCACCCTCGATAATGATCCCTGAATTTCCGGATACGTGCATTAGTCTGGCATGACGAAAGAACTTGCAAATAATGCAAGTATTCCTCTTGGTTGTTTTAAGTATCCGAGGGTGGGAGGCAACAAGAGACAATAAAAAAGGTTTACACAGGGTCTTAATCTAAAAAGAAACCTTTGAACGGGCCCCTGCTGCACGTCTGTATCCTGGAAGGGTGTAGCACGATGGTCATCTGTAAAAAAAAGGAAAAACCCAGGTGAAAGAATCTGGTGTGACCATGCAAAAAGTTGGTTATTCTTAATGAACCATTAGAATTCAATCTATTGTGTATTAGTAGGGTTGAGCCGAACTATGGACCCTTTTACATGCGGGCAGCCCCTAGCACCACATATGGGGGCATATCCGTTGACCAAGCTCAGTTTTATCTAGGCTGCTACAACTAGTGGTGCGCCGGACACGTCTAGCCGTGCCCGTGGTCTGGACGACCGATCATTTGTTTGGGTTGGAGAGGCCGTTCAGTGGTTCATCTGCTAGAGCCGCCACATATTCTTCCGCATGCAAAGAACATTCTGCATTTCCACTGATTGTGATGATGCCTCGTGGACCGGGCATCTTAAGTTTAAGATAAGCGTAGTGCGGTATTGCATTGAAACGAGCAAAGGCCGTTCTTTCGAGTAGTGCGTGATAGCCGCTTCGGAATGGAGCGATGTCGAAGATTAGTTCTTCACTTCGAAAGTTGTCGGGAGAACCGAATACAACCTCTAATGTTAGAGAGCCCGTATAGCGGGCCTCTACGCCTAGTATTACTCCTTTAAAGGTAGTACTGATTTGGCTAATTCTTGACGGGTCTATCCCCATCTTGCGGACAGTGTCTTGATATATCAGATTAAGACTACTGCCGCCATCCATGAGGACTCGGGTGAGATGGTATCCGTCAATTATTGGGTCGAGCACCAAGGCAGCTGAACCCCCATGCCGGATACTAGTCGGATGATCCCCGCGATCGAAGGTGATCGGACAGACCGACCATGGGTTAAATTTGGGGGCGACGGGTTCTACAACGTATACGTCTCAGAGTGCGCGTTTGCGCATCCTCCTTGGTATGTGGGTTGCGTAAATCATGTTCACTGTTTTGACCTCTGGTGGAAATTTTTCTTGTCCCCCAGTGTTCGGCTAGCGAGGCTTGTCCTCGTCTTCACTTGGCATCTCCCTCCCTTTGTGTTCGGCGTTTAGCTTGCCGGCCTGCTTGAAGACCAAGCATTCTCTGTTGGTGTGATTTGCAGGTTTCTCGGGGGTGCCATGAATCTGACATGATCTGTCCATCTCTGCTGCCTTTAAATGGCTTTTTCCGTTGACCGGGTCGAGAGCCCCTGAATCCGGCGTTTACCGCCGTGTTGTCTGGGCTGTCTTCATTGTTTCGACGCTTGTTTTTATTGCGTTGCGGCTTCCCATTGCCGTCCCTGATTTTGGATGTGCCTGGGTCGCTGGTGCCGCTGCGGGCCAACCAACTGTCCTCGCCCGCGCAAAAGCTGGTCATAAGGCTTGTTAGGGCTACCATTGTCCTCGGCTTTTCCTGGCCGAGGTGTCTGGCTAGCCATTCGTCCTAGACACTATGCTTGAAAGCCGCTAAGGCTTCAGCATCCGGGCAGTCGATGATTTGATTCTCCTTGGTGAGAAATCTGTTCCAAAGCTTACGGGTGATTCTCCGGGTTGTTGGATTATGTGACTTAAATCGTCTCCATCCGGAGGTCGGACATAGGTCCCTTGAAAATTAGCCCTGAAAGCATCCTCAAGTTCCGCCCAACTTCCAGTTGAGTTTTCGGGGAGGCTTTTCAACCAGTGCCGAGCTGGTCCTTTCAACTTGAGGGGCAGGTATTTGATGGCATGGAGATCGTCTCCGCGAGCCATATGGATGTGAAGAATAAAGTCCTCAATCCAGACTGCAGGGTCTGTCGTTCCATCGTATGCCTCTATGTTAACGGATTTAAATCCCTCCAAAAATTCGTGATCCAGCACCTCATCGGTGAAGCACATGGGGTGTGCGGCACCCCCGTATTTGGATGTGTCATGGCATGCTTCCGACGGTTGTAGTGTTCGGTGTTGACTCTGAGCTGGTATTCGACCAGTATAGTCGTTTTGGTGGCCGTGATCCTGCGCCGGAGCACACTTCCTAGATCCATAGATGGACCTGGCCGTACCGGCTTTTTTGTCCAGGTGGTCACGTAAATCGTGTGCTGACTTGTGTGCGGTGTCTTTGGCTGCCCTGTCGCGGCCACGGGGTGGTCGGTCCGGCGGATTGGCCGTATTATTTTTCGGCGGGATGGGCTCTATAGCCTTGTCGTCAAATTTGGGCAGCAACTTGCGCTTTGGGTAGCTCTTTGTGTGGCGATCGCCACCGTATTTTTTGTCAGTGTCGAGCACTTTGTTCCATCTGCGGTTGAGCGCATCTTGCGCGGCCTTAAGCCTTTGCTTCTGCTTCTTCAAGCTCCTCGTGGTGGTGATAAGCCTTTTGTGGAGGTTCTCTTGTTCCAAATGCTTCTCCGGAATGATGAATGCATCATCGTCTGGACTGTTCTCCTCTCCGGAGACAGGTTGATGAGTTTTACCCTCGGCATCGCCGTGATCGGACAGCGGCCCTGGACTATGTTCGCCGTCCTCTGGCTCATCCTGCTCCATCGCTGGGTCCATGGGGTCGTCATTACCTTTAGAGTCGTCCAGGGTATTATTCCTTCTTGTGCCGCTATCGCTGTCTTTGCTGTGGCGGATTTAGAGTGGCGCCGATGTTGGTGCTTTGGTTGCTACTCGAGAGGATTATCCTCCGTTGCATCCTTCCGTTCTTCGCCGTTGTTTTCTTTGGGTGTGTCCACCATGTATATATCATATGATGAGGTGGCTGTCCAGTGCCCTGTGGGCGGTGGTTCATGTTCTTCTCCAGCATCGTCGTCCATACCGTCGATGTCTTCGGAGTCGAAATCAAGCATGTCGGTTAAGTCGTCGACAGTGGCTATTAAGTGGGTGGTGGGTGGGGAACAAATTCCTTCGCCGTCCGCTTCCCACTCAAGCCGGACATAGTTCAGCCAAGAGTCTCCTGACAGGGAGAGAGATTTCAGTGAATTTTGTACATCGCCCAATGGCGAGTGCTGAAAGATATCCGCGGAGGTAAACTCCATGGTCGGTGCCCAATCAGATTCGATCGGCACGGATGCGCTCGGTTTCGGAGCCTATTGCCGGATACGAGTCCGAGGGTCTGATGACACATACCTCATTGGAGGTGAAGTCTGTGTTCGGCTCTATCACCAATGAGTGTGCGGCCTCCGTGGCGGGGTCTATCCACCCATCCTCGGATGGCGCGATCTGCTCTGCATCTAAGGCCAGGGCAGCTGCAGGTGCGTTCTCCTGAACACCGTCTAATGGCAGATCTAAGTCGTGCTCATCGTGACTGTATGGCGCACCTGTCATGGGCTCGAGTCCGTCGAAGATCAAGTCTCCATGGATGTCGGCAGTGTAGTTCAGGCTTCCAAAATTTGACCTGATGGCCAGGGGCGTAGCTATCGATCTGCTCCAGATGGCCCAGCGAGTTGGCCCGCAGTGCGATGCCGCCGAATACGAAGATCTATCCGGGGAGGAAAACCTCACCCTGGACCGCGTCATTGTGGATGGTTGAAGGAGCCATCAAGCCTTATCGTGACGATAAAGTGGAACTCTCAATGAAAGCACCAATGTCGGTGTCAAAACCGGCGGATCTCGGGTAGGGGGTCCCGACTATGTGTCTAAGGCTAATGGTAACAGGAGGCGGGGGACACAATGTTTACCCAGGTCCGGGCCCTCTCGATGGAGGTAATACCCTACTTCCTGCTTGATTGATCTTGATTATATGAGTATTACAAGAGTTGATCTACCACGAGATCATAGAGGCTAAACCCTAGAAGCTAGCCTATGATTATGATTGTCCTTGTCCTACGGACTAAACCCTCTGGTTTATATAGACACTGGAGGGGGCTAGGGTTACACAGAGTCGGTTATAGAGAAGGAAATCTACATATCCGAATTGCCAAGCTTGCCTTCCACGTAAAGGAGAGTCCCACCCGGACACGGGAGAAGTCTTCAATCTTGTATCTTCATAGTCCAACAGTCCGGCACAAATACATAGTCCGGCTGTCCGAGGACCCCCTAATCCAGGACTCCCTCACACGTACCCTCGTAGACTGTAAGCAGAAGCATTATGACAACGCGGTTGATGTAGTCGTACGTCTTCACGATTTGACCGATCCAAGTACCAAACACACGGCACCTCCGAGTTCAGCACACGTTCAGCTCGGTGACGTCCCAAGAACTCACAATCCAACTGAGCTTTGAGGGAGAGTTCCGTCAGCACGACAGTGTGATGATGGTGATGACGATGCTACCGACTCAGGGCTTCGCCTAAGCACCACTACGATATGACCGAGGTGGATTATGGTGGAGGGGGCACCGCACACGGCTAAAAGATCAATGATCAACTTGTGTGTTCTAGGGTGCCCCCCTGCCCCCGTATATAATGGAGCAAGGGGGGAGGCCGGCCGGCCCCTGTAGGGCGTGCCAGGAGGAGGAGTCCTCCTCCTAGTAGGCAGAGGCGGAACCAGGATTTACCAAAGCCTAGGGCTAAAGCTAACTGACTAAATATAATGTCAAATACCATGCACATCAATGTGTGTTATATGTATGCCACAAAATCACATTCAAAACAAAATATAAATTCATTATTATCACAAGAGGAAATTCCATTAAATAATAGCTTAACAAAGTGCATCATTGCAAAAATGGTTGGTACCAAATTAGTGAAGACTTGCTTAATTCAAGGTCATCGAGTTTCTTCAGCAACAATAGTAGAAGGACCTGGATCTGCAAACACAAAATCAAGTATTTAAAATCAAGACAATGGACATAGAATGAATCAAATGTTCATATGGAATTTTGCAAAAAAATATATATTATACCATTAACACGAAGTCCACGATGTAGTAGCCCCTTGTGTTTCCTCATTTTTTGATAGCACTGTATAATCTTAATATCATCAATGCTTCAATTGTACGGGTCCTCTTCATCTTGGATTTCTAATCTCCTTATGAAAATGAAATAAAACTGACTAAGCAATATAATTTAACACCACCAATTCACTGAGTTTGCCAGATATAAAGAAACCAGGAAAATAATTAGATGATATAGAGTTACATATTACTTATTACCTGTGCGTGCACTGTAGTTTAGCAATAGTTCGAGAAGATCAGAAGAAGGAGACTAGGAGAGGCAGGTGGTCATCAGGACGCCGGATCCGGCAGCCGGTGCGATGGGGAATTGCGGCTTGACGACTGACGACGGCAGCAGCACAGCCGCACAGCGCATGGGTGCTCCGTTTGAGAGAGGCGTGGGTTTCTCTGTTGCCGATCAGGAGAGGGATATTTTTTCTTGGCAAACGAGCGACATATCTAAGCGTCAATGTGTTATGGTCTATAGATTTTCTGGCTGCGCAATTGATTTTCTCTGATCGATCCACTTGAGTTGGGCTAATAGGCTGAAGCCTTGTACATCCTCCTGAAGCCTGGGGCTAATCATCTCCGTATCCCAAATTCTCAAATATTTGCTACTATATGTATAAGGGCTAGTTGGGCCACGCCTGGGGCTACAGCCCCAGTTGCCCAGGCCCAATTTCGCCCCTGCTCGTAGGAGTAGGACTCCCTTTTCCTACTCCTACTAGGAGGAGGAAAGGAAGGAGGAGAGGGAGAAGGAAGGAGAGGGAGGAAAAGGAGGAAAGTGGGGCCGACCCCCTAGTCCAATTTGGTTTGGGCTAGGGGGGCCGCGCGCCCTGCCTCCTCTCTTCCACCACTTGGCCCATGAGGCCCATTACTTCTTCCTCGTATTCCCGTAACTCCTCGGTACCCCGAAAAATACCTGAATCACTCGGAGCCTTTCCGATGTCCGAATATAGTCGTCCAATATATCAATCTTTACGTCTCGACCATTTTGAGACTCCTTGCCATGTCCCCGATCTCATCCGGGACTCCGAACTACCTTCTGTTATCAAATCACATAAACTCATAATACAAATCGTCACCGAACGTTAAGTGTGCGGACCTACGGGTTCGAGAACTATATAGACATGACCGAGACACGTCTCCGGTCAATAACCAATAGAGGAACCTGGATGCTAATATTGGCTCCTACATATTCTATGAAGATCTTTATCAGTCAAACCGCATAACAACATACGTTGTTCCCTTTGTCATCAGTATGTTACTTGCCCGAGATTCGGTCGTCGGTATCTCAGTACCTAGTTCAATCTCGTTACCGGCAAGTCTCTTTACTCGTTCCATAATGCATAATCTCGCAACTAACTCATTAGTTTCATTGCTTGCAAGGCTTATAGTGATGTGCATTACTGAGAGGGCCCAGAAATACCTCTCCGACAATCGGAGTGACAAATCCTAATCTTGATCTATGCCAACTCAACAAGTACCATCGGAGACACCTGTAGAGCACCTTTATAATCACCCAGTTACGTTGTGACGTTTGGTAGCACATGAAGTGTTCCTCTGGTATTTGGGAGTTGCATAACCTCATAGTCAGGAACATGTATAAGTCATGAAGAAAGCAATAGCAACATACTAAACAATCAAGTGCTAAGCTAACAGAATGGGTCAAGTCAATCACATCATTCTCTAATGATGTGATCCCGTTAATCAAATGACAACTCATGTCTATGGCTAGGAAACTTAACCATCTTTGATTCAACGAGCTAGTCAAGTAGAGGCATACTAGTGACACTCTGTTTGTCTACGTATTCACACATGTACTAAGTTTCCGGTTAATACAATTCTAGCATGAATAATAAACATTTATCATGATATAAGGAAATATAAATAACAACTTTATTATTGCCTCTAGGACATATTTCCTTCAGCCCCATACCCGGTAGACGTCCTGGTTGGGACGTCAGGTCTTAGATGTTAGGCTTGGCTGCGAGGTCTGTTTGGTATTAGGCTCAGACTATCAGCATTCGTACATCAACTGGATAGGAGTAGCTACATATGTTGCCTAGATGGTGGATTTAGTCTTATTGTTGTATGACTTTGTAAGGTCTTGTGTGAATAATTAATAAAGTGGTTGCATTCATCGTCTAGATGCAGAGGCCGAGGGTCCTCCTCCTTTTCTAAAAAAAATTATTATGGGATGGAGTAGTAGCTTTCTTACATGATCAACAATAATATTTAAACCAGAGATTCAAAACTAAATGTCAAAAAAAAACTATGAAGAAACAACAGTTGAATGATAAAATTCTCTCTGTATTGATTCTATCCACTCTGGTTACAATTTATTCAAGAAGGAGCCATTACAAGAAGCCCTACAGAAGTGGCACGCAAGCCAGGGCGTGGCTCAGATCCTAAATACAAGGAGTACAAGTACATACAATACATCACACATTAACACCCCCCGCCCCCTCAGCCAGAACGCCATTTGGATGAATGTTTAGGCTATCTCTGAACTCATGAAAAACCTGTGATGGAAGGCCCTTGGTGAACAAGTTAGCAAATTGAGAGCTTGATGTGACATGCAAGACACGAGCTTCGCCGAGGGCCACGCGATCCCGAACAAAGTGTAGATCAATCTCGATATGCTTTGTGCGTTAATGTTGGACGGGGTTGCTAGCTATGTATGATGCGCTGATGTTGTCACAATAGACAATGGTGGCATGAGAAGGTGGGCGACGGATCTCATGCAATAATTGGCGCAACGAACAGGACTCAACGACACAGTTAGCGATGCCACGATATTCGGCCTCCGCACTAGACCGGGGCATGGTAGCCTGGCGCTTGGATGACTAGGACAACATGTTGCGGCCGAGGAAGACACAGAATATGGATGTAGACTTGCGAGTGTCCAGGCACCCTGCCCAGTCCGCATCTGTATAGGCCACAAGATCATGAGAGGTGGACTTGTAGAGCTGCAACCCATAGTGTGTGGTGCCATGCAAATACCGAAGAATGCATTTGATGACTTGCATGTGGGAGTCGCGAGGGGCATGCATGAAGAGGCACACTTGTTGAACAACATAGGACAAATACGGGCGAGTAAGGCTGAGATATTGAAGGGCCCCAGCAAGGCTACTATAAGTGGTTGGATTGTCCAAAAGGCGGCCATCATGAGCGGAAATCGTGGAGTGTGTGTCGATGGGAGTAGACACGGGCTTGCAATTGAGCATCTTGGCATGGTCAAGTATTTCAAGGGCATATTGTTGTTGACACAAGAACAAGCCATGAGTGTTTGGTGTGACATTGATGCCGAGAAAATGGTGGAGACCACCGAGGTCGGTCATGGAGAATTCTTGTTTGAGGGAGTGGATGATGTGGTGGAGGGTTTGTGGTTTGCTTTCGATGAGAATGATGTCATGTACATAAACTAGTAGGTAGGCAATGGAAGCACCATGTTGGAGAATGAAGAGGGAGGAGTCACTCTTAGATGCATGAAATCCAAGGGACAACAAGAATAACCGAAAACGATGAAACCAGGTGCGTGGAGCTTGCTTTAGCCCATACAGGGACTTACGGAGGAGACACACGTGATCTGGCCGAGAGGAGTCCACAAATCTAGCTGGTTGAGAACAATACACGGTCTCCTTGAGGTCACCATGAAGAAAAGCGTTCTTGATGTTGAGCTGACGTATATGCTAGGAGCTAGAGGTGGCGATGCTGAGCACAACTCGAATGGTTGCCGGTTTAACGACCGGACTGACCGTCTCATCATAGTAAATACCCTCCTTTTGTGTGAAGTCGCAAACCACCCATCGTGCCTTGTATCACGCCAAAGTACTATCAATGTTGAACTTCTGGCAGAATATCCACTTGCGTGTGGCCACATTGACACCTGCAGGCTTGGGAACCAAAGACTAAGTCGAATTTTTGATTAAAGCATCATATTCATCACACATTGCATGTTGCCAATTGGGGTCTTTGAGGGTGGAGCGATACGTTGGTGGAATGGGGGAGATGGGAGAAGTGGTAGTGGTGAAGAGGCGTTTGGGCTGGCAAAAACCGGACTTGGCACGAGTTAGCATTTTGTGGGAATTGTGTGGTGGTTTAATTGGCTTGGCTCGAGCTGGGAGACGTGGCTGAATGGGAGTGGCTGGCACGGAAAATGAGGAAGATGGTGTGGGGTGTGGTGCAGGTCTGGTCGATGCGGGATCCGAGGAAGATCCGTGGGCAGAGGCGGCAGTGGCGGGATCCGAGGAAACGGATGTGGTGGGCGTGTGATCCGAGGGGGCAAGCGAGGTGGGTGCGGCAGGTGGGGTTCCCGAGGAAGCGCGTGGGGTGGATGGTAGTGGGTTGCCAGATGCGGTGGAGCCAGGGGAGGCAGTGGGCGAGCGACGCGTGGAGGGGTGGGCGGGGCTGTCGGGCAGCTAGCGAGGTGGGATAGGCGTGCATGGGGGCGTCACATTAGGGGGATCTGGCGGGTCCCGGTACGAGGTAGGTAGCTCCCTGGGCACAGAATCGGCTATGTCATGTAGGATAAAGCAGGCAGGATGTGGTGCGGGTAGGGAAGATGTGGCCAAGGGTGTGGCAGGTGCATATGGAAAAACGCTCTCGTTGAAAATAACGTGACGAGAGACAATGACCCATCGTGTGGTGAGATCGTAGCATCGAACCTTTGTGCTCAAGTGGGTAGCCCAGGAAGACGCAGCGTGTTGAGCGCGGGGAGAGTTTGTGGGTGGAGGTGGCATAAAGATTGGGAAAGCAAAGACACCCAAACACTCGGAGATGGTCATAGGTGGGGTGAATGCCATGGAGCATATAGTATGGAGTGTGGCCATGGATGGCACAGGAGGGACGACGATTGAGTAGGTACGTGGCTGTGTGAAGTGCTTCGACCCAAAATGGTGGGGTTAGGTTTGCTTGGAGAATAAAAGTTCGGACAATATCATTTGTGGTATGGAGTAAGCGTTCAACCTTCCCATTTTGAGGCAACCTGTGAGGACAGGAGAACCGATAAGTGATGCCGTTGGTGGAGAAGAAGGAACACAAGGTAGAGTTGATGAACTTGCCTCCATTGTCGCATTGCAAAGCCTTGATGATTATATGATATTGAGCACGAACAAGAGAGAAAAGCAAAGGAGAGTGCAGGAGGTATTCGACTTTTTGTGGAGGGGAAATGACAAAGAAAAATGGGTGTAGTCATCAAGTATAACTAAATAATATTGATAACCAGAGAAGCTTACAACAGGGCTTGTCCATAAATCACAATGAATGAGCTCAAAAGGCGCATAGGTGCAGCTACTAGAGGAAGTAAAGGGAAGACGCGGTGTCATCCTAATTAGCACGTAGTACATGGTGTGTGCGCTAGTTTATTACATGAAGGAAGAAAGTCATGGGCAGCTAATGAAGACATGATTTGAGGACTTGGGTGGCCGAGCCGACGATGCCACACATCGGCGGTGGAGACTGTAGGGGAGAGGGTGTTACACCAAGTCTTGTCATTCCCGAAGAATGGATAGAGATCGCCGGAGCTAGCGGAGATCATGATTACCCTCCTGGTTCGAAGATCCTTCACAAGAAAGCCAAAGGGATAAAATTCAATAGAGCATGAGTTATCTTTTGTGAATTGACGGACAGAGATAAGACTCTTGACCACGTTAGGAGAAAAGAGAACATCATGAAGGTGGAAGTTGTGGGGAGGGAGAGTGGTGGAACCGGTGGCATGAATAGGGAAGTGGGTGCTGTTGGTGTCAAAACCGGCGGATCTCGGGTAGGGGGTCCCGAACTGTGCGTCTAAGGCTAATGGTAACAGGAGGCAGGGGACACGATGTTTTACCCAGGTTCGGGCCCTCTCGATGGAGGTAATACCCTACTTCCTGCTTGATTGATCTTGATGATATGAGTATTACAAGAGTTGATCTACCACGAGATCGTAGAGGCTAAACCCTAGAAGCTAGCCTATGATTATGATTATTGTTGTCCTACGAACTAAACCCCCGATTTATATAGACACCGGAGGAGGCTAGGGTTATACAGAGTCGGTTACAAAGAAGGAGATCTAACATCCAGATTGCCAAGCTTGTCTTCCACGCAAAGGAGAGTCCCATCCGGACACGGGGCGAAGTCCTCAGTCTTGTATCTTCACGGTCCAACAGTCCGGCCAAAGTATATAGTCCGGCTGTCCGCATACCCCCTTATCCAGGACTCCCTCAGTAGCCCCTGAACCAGGCTTCAATGACGATAAGTCCGGCGCGTAGATTGTCTTCGGCATTGCAAGGCGGGTTCCATCTCCAAATACTCCAAAGTAGATTAAGGATCGTGTTCGGCTCTGTAAGATAATTTCCGCACACCACCCTAGAGAGCATAACACTTTACAAATCTAATCCGCTGACAATTTTTCACGGTGTGCCCTTACGCCGCGGCCTGGCTCAATACAAACTAGTTTTTCTCGGCCTGCCACGACACGCAGTGCAAGGCGGTTTTATTGGCATGCCTCGTCGAAGCAGAGATCGTGTTCCCCTTATTGCGGGATTCCCATCAATACGGGCGCGGGCAACCCCACTACGCCTGTTGGTATGACTCCGTGTTTTTAGGCAAGTCCCAAGTGGTTATGCTGAGGACGCTTGATATTCACCCCCTTTATAGCGGGGCCGAGGCCTATCCCTCTTTCCTACCATGCTTGCACCTTTCCACATCTCGAGTTCCAACACCCAAAGCCCAAGCTTAGGCACTTCGGATCTTCAATCATGTCCAGATCCGACCTTCAAGGCCAGTGGATGGCCTCCTCTGTCACAGAGGAGGACATTGCGAAGCTTAGGGAGGTCAGATATCTGACCACCGACATCAAGCACAAGCTTCCTGCTCCAGGGAAGGTCATCCCTACTCCTGAGCCCAACGAGAGCATCGTATTTGTTTCTCACTTCCTCCGTGGCTTAGGCTTCACCCTCGATCCCTTTGTGAGAGGGCTCATGTTCTATTACGTGCTAGATTTTCATGATCTAGCTCCAGACTCCATCCTTCACATCTCGTCGTTTATCGTCGTGTGCGAAGCCTTCCTCCACATCACCCCGCACTTCGGCTTATGGCTCAAGACCTTCAATGTAAAGCTGAAGGCGATCGAGGGGCGACACGTGTTGTGCGGAGGCGTTGCAATAAGAAGAAACTCCGATGCCCCATGGCTAGAGGGCTTCTTCCTGGAGGTGTCCGATCTATGGCAGCGGAGGTGGTTCTACGTCACGGCTCCCAGAGGCACAAAGTGGGTGGCTGCCACCGACTTCCGCTCGGGCCCTCCGCCTCAACTGGCGTCATGGGCCAATGTGGGACTGGATTGGGGGCCTGCTAATGACGTACCGACATTGCAAAGCCGCATTCGGGAGCTTCTTGAGAGGGACATCAGTCTTGTCAGCTTAATTCAGGTAATGCTAGTCCGACGGATCCTGCCGTGCAAACGTCGGCCTCTCCGGATGTGGGAGTTCAACCCAGAAGGTCCGCGAACTATTCAGCACTTCTTCGGCATGACGCTCGAAGGGATGTGTAGGTTATTCTTCGGACCAAAAGTAAAGTGTCCGGATACCACCGAGGATGCGGGCCTGAGCTGCAACCGCCCAGATACCCAAGTAAGTAACCTAGAAACCGAACATTTCGTTTATATTTATCACAACATTATTCTGAAAACCACCCGCGGCCAGGATTGGCTCAGCAAGGCGGAGAGAATCAGGTGTCCGGCACCACTTCCTGAAGGCTCGCCTAGTCCTGCAATAGCCAGGATGCTTAGTCGTGTGCTAAGTCAAGTGCCATCGGGAAAAGACGAAGGGAAGAACAGAGAAGCAGAGCTTCACACATTGCACACCCAAACTGGGGGAATTACTATTTCCATGAAGGAGGATAGTCGGGGAGGGGAATCTAAGGTCTCCTCCCCCCGCGGGAAGAAGAGGGCCGCCTCTGAAGACTTGGATACGGAGGTGCCTAGACAAGGGAAGAAAACTTCACCAGGGGGCCCTGTGAGGGAGTCCTAGATTAGGGGGTATCCGGACAGCCGGACTATATACTTTGGCCGGACTGTTGGACCATGAAGATACAAGACTCAAGACTTCGTTCCTTGTCCCGATGGGACTCTCCTTTGCGTGGAAGACAAGCTTGGCGATCCGGATATTAGATCTCCTTCTTTGTAACCGACTCTGTATAAACCCTAGCCCCCTCCAGTGTCTATATAAATCGGAGGGTTTGGTCCGTAGAGCGACAATCATAATCATCATAGGCTAGCTTCTAGGGTTTAACCTCTACGATCTCGTAGTAGATCAACTCTTGTAACAGTCATATCATCAAGATCAATCAAGCAGGAAGTAGGGTTTTACCTCCATCGAGAGGGCCCGAACCTAGGTAAAACATCGTGTCCCTTGCCTCCTGTTACCATTAGCCTTAGACGCACAGATCGGGACCCCCTACCCGAGATCCACCGGTTTTGACACCGACATTGGTGCTTTCATTGAGAGTTCCTCTGTGACGTTGCTGCAAGGCCCAATGGCTCCTTCAATCATCAACAACAACGCGGGCCAGGGTGAGGCTTTTCTCCCCAGACAGATCTTTGTGTTCGGCGGCTTCGCACTGCGGGCCAATTCGCTTGGCCATCTGGAGCAGATCGATAGCTACGCCCCTGGGCAGTAGGTCAGGTTCGGAACTACATGGCTGATATCTGCGGAGAATTGATCTTCGACGGATTCGGGCCTATGCCAGGAGCGCCGAACAGTCACGACGAGCACTGCTTAGACCTGCTGTCGGACAATACTCGGGATATCGCACCTGTAGAAGCTCCGGACTTAAATCCAGGGCAGATCGCGTTGTCTGAGGATGCGTGGATGGACCCCGCCCCGGAGGCCGCACACTCATCGGCGGTAGAGCCGAACATAGACTCCACCCCCAAGGAAGCCTGTGTCATCGAACCTCCGGACTCGTGTCCGGATGTAGGTTCCAGACCGCGCGCCCCCGAGCCCGCCGAATCTGGTTGGGCTCCAGTAATGGAGTTCACCGCTGCGGATATTTTCCAGCACTCACCATTTGGCGACATGCTGAACTCATTAAAGTCTCTCTCTTTGTTAGGAGACTCTCAGCCGAACTATGTCCAGCTCGAGTGGGAAGCAGGCAATGAGGGAATTCATTGCCCACCCACCACCCACTTCATTGCCACGGTCGATGATTTGACCGACGTGCTTGACTTTGACTCTGAAGACATCGACGATGTGGACGACGGTGCATAAGAAGAACAGGAACCACTGCCCACAGGGCACTGGACATCACCTCTT
>NC_041381.1:350512837-350536974 GCF_002162155.2 Triticum dicoccoides
GGTGAACACTCCCAAAGAAACCAATGGCGATGAGGCAATGGAGGATAGTCCCTCAAGGAAGAAGGCAAAGTACGGGCGTCATCAGCGCCGTTCCAAGCCCCGCCACAACAATACTGGCACAGGAGTCAAAAACAATCCGGATGGTGCCGAAGATGAATACAATCCCGATCAGCTTGCCTTCGAACAGGGCGGACAGGCGACGAACGGATACTTGGAGGAGGATAACTACATGCCCCCCTCCGAAGACAAGGTGAGCCTCGGCGACGATGAATTCGGTGTGCCCGAGGATCCCATAGAGCAAGTTCGCTTTAAGTGACGGCTTATGGCCATGGCGAAAAGCCTGAAAAAGAAGCAACAGCAGCTCAAAGCTGACCAAGATTTGCTCACAGACAGATGGACCAAGGTCCTGGCAACCAAGGAATACGGACTCAACCGCCCCGTCGAAGGGTACACAAAGCACAATTCGCTACCTCAACCTGAGAACGAGGTCCTAAGACCCACACCCCGATGCCAACACACCACGGTCCGGGGCAATACGCAGGAAATGCGAGGCAGCATCCATAAACCTCGACGCAACAGACATAAGCGTCACAAAAATAATGATAACGACCAAGACAAGGGAGTTGGTGCCGAATTCCCCGGCCCCCAGTTTGGTCAGCGGAAAAAGAATAGCTCAGGCCCATCCGACCCGAGCAGCATACTGGACCAACCATGTCAAATTCATGGTACTCCTAGAATGGCGGCCAAGCATACCAATAGAGAATGCCGGATCCTCAAAACAAAACAGTCGGTCGTGCGCCGGAAACAATGAAAGGAGGTCTCAAACAATGAGAAGCCCAGACCACCAAACACGGCGAGGTCAAAGGAAGATCCTCCGCAGTACAAAAATACGGCCGATCATCTCCGGACAATATCAACCATAGCAATTTAATTGCACTTGCCATCGACCCAATGGTTTGTGGGTTCCATCTCACACGAGCCCTATGGGCATAAACAGCAGCCCAAACTCACTGCGCCAGGACAAAATTTGCTAGACAGGTATTGACCGCTCAAGGATCAAACACATTAATAACATCTTCTACAAGATGCCATCCCAAGTACAAAGGCCAAGTTTTACAGGCCCACCACCCTGGAGGTTGTGTTCGGATCACCAAACAAATACCATGTCGTAGAATAAGTCTTCGGCATTGTCCCCTTATACAGGAACTACCATATACTATCAGGACGAATCGCGTTGGCTAGACTCAACGCGGTACAACATCAGGCCAAACCCACGTGACATGGTCACAATTATGGGCAAGGCCGCACTCCATCCTAAGAGTGGAAATTATACCGCCGCTGAGATAGCAAGTTGTGCCCGTTTATCGAACTTCGATTCGGCAGCCAACCATCCGGACACCAACAGAGGAGTCCGTTCTACTTTACGGCATGATAGCCTAGCTCGACCAGGCCCCGATCAGGCACCCGCGGTTCAACCACCATATGACATGCAACTGCCTCTAAGCATTTGTCTTTACAGACTGACTTTTGCGTAGAACGGGACTGGCGACATGGAATCAGCTCGGACGCACAAGGCAGGAACACATAAGTACCCCCCAAGGAGATAGTCCGGATACACTTCGGATCCGCACACAACCTCCTCTAGTCCGGCCACGACAGGTTCCACCAGCACACCTCTTTTCATAAGCATAAACCGTGCTCATACGCATAGACATGTCACTCTACTACAATACGTAGACTTAAATAACACTTACCGGCCGTCGTTCCTCATTGACGCTTTTTTTTCGTCATAACGGCACCCGTACATTGTGTCATGCCCCACTATGCCAGGGGATTCATAGTATTCATAATATGACAACGAAGTCTGGCCACCTTCTCGGTTGCTCGGCACCCCGAACTTATAGCACTATATGCATCAGCTCCGAATCATGTCTTGGGTCATTGGTTGGGTTTGCCCGGCTCCCATGTTTTGGTACCTTACATTCCGCTCCATCGGCTAAGGTAGCGCTGGGAGAACTACTGCGATTGTGTCCTAGTTCTTCCGGACGAGCACCTCAGTAGAGAAAGCCAAAAACTGACTGTCATGATACAGCGACAGCTGTCAGCTGTTCGAGAGGTTGTAAAATCTTTAAAGATTTATTCCGCATAATGCCATAACAAATGCAAAGTGTGACGGATCGGTCTTCCGATCAGGCGCCGTTAGAGCCCCTCGTACGGTCTTCCGAACAACAGGGGCTGCGTCTACCATACTCGAATTCCTATGGCTAAGTGAGAGTGATAAAGCCCTATAGTTTGATTGCCTAGTTCGCGGTGATGAACACCTCCTTCAAGGACCCAAAAATGGGATAAAGAGTGTTCAGGTATGTCCCAAACACCCCCGTACTTTCTACATGGGGGCAGAAGCCGACGACTGGCCAACTCTCAGGATTTATATATACTAAACGGCCGCACATGAAGAAAAAACCTTCATATAACAAGCAATAAACAATAACAGTGCCAGTATCCCGCATTACAAAGGACAACATGACTGCCTTCAGGGAAAAATAGTGTCTTTGGTGCACTGTTCCGCCACAAGGCGGGATCCTTTCAGGACACCTTCATAATATAATTCGGGCTTGCGATGCTCCTTACCCTCCGGTGGTCCCTCAGTCATCAGCTTTTCAGCATCAAGCTTCCCCCAGTGCACCTTCGCACGGGCAAATGCCATGCATGCACCCTTTATACAGACCGATCGCTTAATGACTTCGAGCCGAGGGCAAGCACCAACAATCCGCTTCACGAGTCCGAAGTAATTGCTTGGAATTGGCTCAGCGGGCCACAACCGGACAACTAAGTCCTTCATGGCTAGTTCGGCCGCCTGGTGCAGTTCGACCAGCTGCTTCAGCTGATCGATAAAGGGCACCGGATAATTCGGCGCCAAATACTGCGACCAGAAATGCTTCTCCGTAGACTTCTTCTCTTCAGTCCGGTAGAATTGGGCAGCATCAGATTTGTTGCGCGGCAGGTCCACAAACGCCCCTGGAGAAACAAGAATCTAGTTTGTCGCTGAGAGTTTCTACTATTACTATGTAAAAATTGCTTTGAGT
This sequence comes from Triticum dicoccoides, assembly GCF_002162155.2. Classification (NCBI taxonomy): domain Eukaryota; kingdom Viridiplantae; phylum Streptophyta; class Magnoliopsida; order Poales; family Poaceae; genus Triticum; species Triticum dicoccoides. The sequence continues at coordinate 350,515,924 of NC_041381.1, forward strand.
AAAAAAAGCCTTACCAGCCGCAACCCTCCGTGCCTCCTGAATGTCCTTCAGAGCACCTCGGGCTTCTTCCCGAGCATCATCTGCGGCTTGGAGAGCTTGGGCGAGTTCAGATTCTTTCCCTGTTAGACTCTGCTCCAAGGTCTCACCTTTCTTCACGGCCTCCTGGAGCTCTCGCTCAGCTTCAATGACCCTGGCCTCGTGCTTCTCGCGAAGAGCCTGCTCTGGGGCGGCCTTCTTGTCGGCTTCGGCCACAGCCTTCTTCAGTGCCTCAATTTCGGCACTCGCTCCTAGAGCATCCAATACAAATATTTTCATCAGGCACAACTACTCATTCGTGCTCAACTCAGCAAAAGGTTTCGACATACCTTGCTTGTCCTCCAAATGCTTCTTCACGCGGCCAAGTTCTTCTTCGGCCTGTTCCAGACTCTGCTTTAGTCCGGACACCTCCGCATTATGAGAGGCGGTCGTCACTACACACGCCTGTTTTTAAACAAAGGGATATATGTCATTAATTGAGTCTCCTGCAAAGCGGAAATTTGATCCCCAGTCCGGCTCTCTCTCTCTCTTTCACCGGACAGTGCATCAGGGGCTCTTACTCATACTATGACAATCTTCAAAGGTTTCTAAAAACATACCTCAAAGCCTTTTATAAGGCTAAGGCAAGATACATTCAATCCGCTCTCAGCGGACTGAATCTTTTCAATCACCGCACCCATGAGGGCGCGGTGTTCATCGACGATGGACACACTCTTTAGCGCTGTCGATAGGCCGCCCGGCAACTCTGCTTGGACAGAGGTTGCTGGCGAAGCAGGCTTGCCTCCCTCCGTCGAGGGGCTGCTCGCCCGATTCTGGAGCTTTAAAGGTCTCCAGGACCATGTCCAGCTGCCGACCGAATCTAAGATCGATCCCGCCGTCGACGATCATGGGAACCGCTGCTCCCGAGTATCCGGCCCCAGAGATACGCCCTCCCTAGTGGAGGACTCGTCTTCTTCCTCCTCCTCTTCGTCTTCAGAGGAGGGATGGGAGCTGGAGTCTTCAGATTTTGTGTCCGAAGCATCACGGCGACGGAGGACGCTCCGGGTCTCCTTGACCTTCTTGGAGGCCTCTTTCTTCGGTGCCTCGTAAGGCGCTGGGACCAGCATCTTCGTCAGAAGAGGTCCTGCCGGTTCCTCCGGCAGCGGGGCCGAACAGTGTATCCGCATCACCTTCTTTGTCCATTCCTGGGTTCATTGTAGAAAGCATGATAAAGCGTCTCCCTCGGGATATGCCAGCTAAACATGGACAGACAGAACACAAAAATGACTTACCGGACTTGCGGAGCGGGACAGTTGATACCCGTGGTCTTCGGTGGAGCCCGACCACAGTTTATTGGACTTGAAGAGCACCTTCCAGATGTCCTTGTGTGAGGAGCCGTAGAGCTCCCTTAGGGTCTAGTGCTCGGCTGGGTCGTATTCCCACAAACTGCAGGCTTGGTGCTAGCAAGGGAGAACCAGGCGAACTAATATCACCTGGACTACATTGACGAGATTGACATCCTTGTCTACCACGCTTTGGACGCGTGTTTGGAGCACCGACAGCTCATTGGATGAGGACCAGTTTAGGCCCTTCTTGGGCCAGGACGTGAGCCACAGCGGGGCTCCGGATCTAAATTCGGGAGCAGCGGCCCACTTTTTGCCGCGCGACCCGGTGATATAGAACCACTGTTCCTGCCACTCCTTGACGGAATCATTGAAGGTGCCCGTTAGCCATGTGACCTTTTACATCTTGCTCATCATGGCGCCGCCGCACTCTGCGTGCTCGCCGTTCACCACCTTGGGCTTCACATTGAAGATCTTCAGCCATAAGCCGAAGTGGGGCGAAATACAGAGAGAGTCCTCACACACGATGATAAACATCGAGATATTAAGGAAAGAATTAGGGGACAGATCATGAAAATCAATACCATAATAATACATGATGCCGCGAACAAATGGGTGAAGGGGAAACTCGAGCCCACGGACAAAATGTGGAAGAAACACGACCCTCTCGTGGGGCTCTGGAGTGGGGACGATCTGTCCCGCCGTCGGAAGACGGTGGCCGATTTTCCTGGCCAGGTACCCGGCCTCTCGGAGCTTTTTGATATCCTTCTCCCGGACGGTAGAGGCCACCCATTTGCCTCCTTCTCCGGATCCGGACATCTTCGGAGAACCTCTCTTCGGTGGAGGAGACGAGTGCTTGTGCGCTAGGGCTCGAGTGAAGGGGAATGGTCGAGCGGAGGGGAAAGGCGTCCGTAAAGAGGAAAAGAACTTATCTCTTTATAGAGGCGATAAAACCTTTTGCGCCTCCCCACTTGCCTAGTGGAACCCGCTCGTTCCCCACTCACCGCGATTGGCGGTGCGACTGGGCTACCCGTGCCCGTATTAATGAAAGCCCCGCGATAAGGGGAACATGATCTCTGCTTTGACAAGACGTGCCCGGGAAACCGCCTCGCAATATGTGCGATGGTTGGTTGTGGAAAGATGGTTCGATAATGGCTCGACCGTGGTGCTATGTCATGTTATCTAAAGATGTCAGAAGATTACATTTGTGGAATATCGTTCTCTCCATGATGGCATGTGAAGATCGTCTTGCAGATCCGGACACGATTTAAGTGTTCGGTAATTAATTTGGAGTATTCGGAGATGGAACCCGCCTTGCAATGTCGAAGACAAACTGCGTGCTGGACTCATCGTCATTGAAGCCTGGTTCAGGGGCTACTGAGGGAGTCCTGGATTAGGGGGTATCCGGACAGCCGGACTATATACTTTGGCCAGACTGTTGGATCATGAAGATACAAGACTCAAGACTTCGTCCCGTGTCCGGATGGGACTCTCCTTTGCGTGGAAGACAAGCTTGGCGATCTGGATATTAGATCTCCTTCTTTGTAACCGACTCTGTGTAAACCCTAGCCCCTCCGGTGTCTACATAAATCGGAGGGTTTGGTCCGTAGAGCGACAATCATAATCATCATAGGCTAGCTTCTAGGGTTTAGCCTCTACGATCTCGTGGTAGATCAACTCTTGTAATACTCATATCATGAAGATCAATCAAGAAGGAAGTAGGGTTTTACCTCCATCGAGAGGGCCCGAACCTGGGTAAAACATCGTGTCCCTTGCCTCCTGTTACCATTGGCCTTAGATGCACAGATCGGGACCCCCTACCCGAGATTCGCCGGTTTTGACACCGACACCCTGCCCCGGAGGGCGTCCTCACCGTGCCATGCCCGCAAACGGGCCAGCCCTCTGCCGAGCTGTAAGTTAATCATAAATACAAAGCTACTGCTTCCTCCTCCGAGAACAATAACCAGGATCCATTCTCTGCAGTCCGGCTAGTAGCTCTTCTCGACAGAGTTCGTCTTCGGGGGATCTTCTTCCGGAGATGATGAAGAGTGAAACCCCACCTACCTCTCCGCCTCATGGGGTGGGCAACCCTGAGGTGTCGTCACAGAGGAGTCCAGATTCGCCGAGGCCAGAAGCTAATACTTCGGTCACCCTGAGCCCGGAGCGTTCGGCTCCCATGGGGGGCAATAAGAACGGTCCGGCACAGTCCGGCGACTGGCCGGACACGGTGACGGGCCCTTCTGGAGCAAGCTGCTCTCTCGGAGGATCACCGTTCGTTAATGGGCACGGTGCTTGAGAAGATTTCATCTGCCACAAGCGGGGTTGAATGAAGCTTTTATGAGCCTGCTCAAAGGCTTTGAGGTACATAATGAAATACGTAATTTTTTGGTTGTACCGCACGTGCTAGGTGTGCTCCGTATAGATAGTAGCCCCTGAGACTGTGGTTGCCAGCCCTAGGCGGAAAATGGAGGATCACACTCTTAAGTAATGATCGTACTGCATTCATGCGCAGGTGGCTAAGGGTCTGGCGGTAGACCGGACAGCTGAATTCGCCGAACTGAGGCGACAAATTGAAGTTGTGGACGCCAACATCATGCTTGTGAATGAGCGGCTTAACGAGTCACAAAGTATGTGCTCTGTTTTCTTTATTTGTTATAGGAAATATTAAGAGGAGCATAATGTTAATGTGATATGCTTCGGCTGCAGGCGGAGCTGCTGCCGTGGAGGCCCTCAGGGCGGAGCTTGCCCTAGCCAAGGAACAAGCCCGGGCTAGCAATGTGGCTTCCCTAAAGGCGGCCGAAGATTTGAGAGCCGAAAAGGCATCTCATCGCCGAGGTGAAGATAAAATAGCCGAGATGGTTGTGGAGCTGAGAGACGCCGCCGGCCGCTAAGAGCTCCTTGAAAAGGAGAATCAGGTGACGTCGGCTGACCTGAAGAAGGCCCTTGATGCGGCCAAGGAGATGCGTTCCGAAATTAGGGATGTACGGGAGGAGCTTCGACAGGCCGGAGAAATCGCGGGTGAAGCCCCTATTTGTTGCGGATGAAGTTCTTAGATCCAAAGTACGCTCCTCTAGATCGGTGCTGGAGCGCTGCAGACGCGTATGCGGATCTGGCAAAAAGTACGGCTGACGCGACCAAGTTTTTCGAGGATCAAAAAGATAGGGAAGTAGAAAAGCTGTTCTGGTCGCAATTCAGTGCTCCAATGACCCGTTGCCATTGAGTGAAAGGATGGCCGCTGTGGCCAAGCTCCATAGGTTGTCCGGTCTTGCAATGAGGTCTGCAATAGACCATCTATGGCCGAAGGGACCAAAGCCGGACAGTTATTTTGGTTTAGTGCAACAATTCCTTGGTGCCGTATCATGAATCGATGCCATGAAGAGGTCGGCGTGCATAAAGGGTGCGTGGATGGCTCTTGCCCATGTTAAAACATATTGGGCAGATATGGAGGCCACCATCATTGCAACCCAGAATCCGGCGGGAAGCCAGGATCCAGCCGAGCACTATTTCGAGCAGGTAACAGAAGGTGCTCGTTTAATAGAGGCTCAGTGCTCGAAGTGTGTCATGTTCGAGTGACAAATCGTTCCGTTGTAAAAACAATTGTATTTTAGTTATAGAGGCTATGTTTATACTTTCGCCCAAAAGTGTAATTGTGCCTCCTGTGCGGCCGTTTGATGTATATAGAACCTGAAAGTTAGCAGTCATTGGCTTCAGCCCCAATGCATACAATGCGGGGGTGTTCGCAAAAATGTGCGTAATCACACTTGATCCAACGTCTTGGTCCATTAAGGAGGTGATTGCACGTCGAACTAGGCAACTGGACTATAAAGCTTTAACACTTTCACTTAGCCATAGGAGTGTGACAGTGGGGCTACTATGTAGCGCCTGGTACCTTCGCGTGCATCCGGATACAGGCACGTGTGTACATGACCGGGAAACGGCCCTTCGTTCATGCGGAGGAATCCTAAAGATTCCGACAAGTCCTCGAGTGGTTGACCATTCTCTCGCTATATCATGACAGTCAGTTTTCGGCTTTCTCTACTGAGGTGCTCATCCGGAATAACCAGGGCACAATCGCAGTAGTTCTCCTTTGGCCGCCTTAGCCGATAGAAGCGGAATGTAAGGCAGCAAACCCAGGAGACGGGCAAACCCAACATTTGACCAAAGACATGATTCAGAGCTGATGCATATAAGGCCAAACTCGCGACACCGAACACTCCCGAAGGTATTCGGACTTTATAACATATACTGGGCTGAGTAGCACCCTTGATTATGAACCCTATATTTCCAGGTACGTGTGTTAGTCTGTCATGGCGAAATGCCAATAACGCTAGTATCCCCTGTGGGTGCATTGGGTACCCATGGGATGTCAAGCAACAAGAGACAATAAAGAAGGTTTACACAGGGGCTTAATCTAAAGAGAAACCTTTGAGCGGGGCCCTGCTGCACGTCTGCACCTTTATCTCTGTTGTGCCGTGTCCTGGTAGAGTGTCGCACGAATGGTGTCTGTAAAGAAGAAAACTCATGTAAAAGAGTATGGCGTAAGCGTGTGAAGAGTTGGTTATTATCAATGGATAGTAGAAGTGTAAGACATTGGCCTGTTAATAAGGGTCAAGCCAAAAGGTGGGCTTTATTGCATGTTTGCAGCCCCTGATGCCCTCTATGGGATTACGTGTATAGAACCCAGCTCAGGTTTATCTAGGTGGTTACCGACGGTGGTGCGCCGGACTCGTCTAACCATGTCCGTGGTCTTAACGACCGATCATGCGTTCTGATAGGAGAGGCCGCTTAGTGTCCGACTGCTAGAGCCGCCGCATACCCTTCCGCACGTAAAGAACACTCTGTATTTCCGCTAACGGTGATGACGCCACGTGGACCGGGCATCTTGAGTTTAAGGTAGGCATAGTGCGGTACTGCGTTGAAGCGAGCGAAGGTCATTCTTCCGAGCAATGCATGATAACCACTTCGTAGGGGAGCGATGGTGAAGAGTAATTCTTTGCTTCTGAAGTTGTCTGGAGAACCAATGTCACCTCTAATACGAGGGAGCCCCTGCAGCAGGCCTCAACGCCTGGTATCACCCCTTTAAAGGTGGTGTTACTTTGGCTGATTCTGGATGGGTCTATCCCCATCTTGCGGACAGTGTCCTGATATATTAGATTGAGACTACTGCCGCCGTCCATGTGGACACGAGTGAGACGGTATCCATCGATTATTGGGTCGAGCACCAAGGCAGCCGATCCTCCGTGCCAGATACTAGTCGGGTGGTCCCTGTGATCAAAGGTGATAGGGCAGGCCGACCAGGGGTTGAGTTTCGGGGGCGACAGGCTCTACAGCGTATGCGTCTCTGAGCGCGTGTTTGCACCTTCTCTTTGGTATGTGAGTTGCGTAGATCATGTTTACTGTTTTTACCTCTGGTGGGAATTTTTCTGTCCCCCAGTGTTCGGCTGGCAAGGCTCATCCTTGTCTTCACTTGGTGTTTCCCTTCCCTTGTGTTCGGCTTTTAACTTGCCGGCCCGCTTAAAGACCCAGCATTCTCTGTGAGTGTGGTTCGCAGGTTTTTTGGGGGTGCCATGAATTTGGCACAATCTGTCCAGGACTTTGTTCAGGCCGGACGGTCCCTCCTTGCTGCCTTTAAATGGCTTCTTTTGTTAACCGGGTCGAGAGCCCATGAATCTGGCGTTGACCGCCGTGTTGTCCGGACTTTCTTCCTTGTTTCGACGCTTGTTTTTTTTGCGCCGTGGCTTCCCATTGCCATCCCTAATTTCGGATGTGCCCGGGTCGCTGGTGCCTCTACGGGCCAACCAGCTATCTTCACCCGCGCAGAAGCGGGTCATAAGGCTTGTTAAGGCTGCCATTGTCCTCGGCTTTTCTTGGCCGAGGTGTCTGGCGAGCCACTCGTCTCGGATACTGTGCTTGAAGGCCGCTAGGGCTTCGGCACCCAGACAATCGACAATTTGATTCTTCTTAGTGAGAAATCTGTCCCAAAGCTTACGGGCGGACTCTCTGGGCTGTTGAATTATGTGACTTAAATCGTCAGCATCCGGAGGTCGGACATAGGTCCCTAGAAAATTGGCCCTGAAAGCGTCCTCAAGTTCTTCCCAACTTCCGATTGAATTTTTGGGGAGGCTTTTCAACCAGTGCCGAGCTGACCCCTTCAACTTGAGGGGAAGGTATTGATGGCGTGGAGGTCGTCCCCACGTGCCATGTGGATATGAAGGATAAAAGCCTCAATCCAGACACCGGGGTCTGTCATTCCATCGTATGCCTCTATGTTCACGGGTTTGAATCCCTGTGGAAATTCGTGATCCAGTACCTCTTCGGTGAAGCACAGAGGGTGGGTAGCCCCTCTGTATCTGGACATGTTGTGGCATGCTGCCGACTGTTGTTGTGTCCAGTGTTGATTCTGAATTGGTATTCGATCAGTCTAATCATTTTGGTGACCGTAATCCTACGCCGGAGCATGTCCTCTAGATCCATAGATGGACCTGGTCGCGCCGGCCTTTTTGTCCAGGAGCTCACGTAAATCGTGTGCGGTGTCAGTAGCTGCTCTATCGTGGTCATGAAGTGGTTGGTCCGGCCTACTGGCCGCATTGTTCTTCGGTGGAATGGCCTCATCTTTGAATTTTGGCAGCAGCTTGTGCTTTGGGTAGCTCTTTGTGTGGCGATCGTCGCCATATTTTTCTTCAGTGTCTAGCACTTTATTCCATCTGTGGTTGAGCGTTTCCTGCGCGGCCTTAAGCCTTTGCTTCTGCTTATTTAGGCTTCCCGCAGTGGCCATAAGCCTTTTGTGGAGGTTATCCTGTTCCAAACGTTTTTCCAGGATGATGAATGTATCGTCATCCGGACTGTACTCTTCTTCGGAGGCAGGTTGATGAGTTCGGCCCTCGGGATCGCTGTGATCGAGCGTCTGCTCCGGGCTCTGTTTTGCGTGACCTAGCTCATCCCGCTCCATCGCTGGGTCCATATGGTCATTGTTGCCTTTGGAGTTGACTAGGGTGTTGATTTTTCCAGTGTTGTTATCGCTATTTTTACTGTGGCTGGACTTAGAGCGGCGTCTACGCCATCGTTTTGGCTTTTGTCCAGGGGTTTTATCCTCCATTGTGTCCTTTTTGTCGCCATTGTCCTCCTTAGGCATGTCCACCATGTATATATCATATGATGAGGTGGCAGTCCATCGCCCCGTGGGCGGTGGTTCCAAATCGTCCCCTACGCCAATGTTCATACCGTCGGTGTCGTCGGAGTTGAAGTCAAGCATGTCAGTTATGTCATCGACAGTGGCTATTAAGTGGGTGGTGGGTGGGCGGAGATTTTCTTCGTCGTCCGAATCCCCCTCTAGCCGGACACAGTTTGGCCAAGAGTCCTATGACAAGGAGAGAGTCCTTAAAGAGTTTAGCACGTCGCCAAAGGGTAGGTGCTGAAAGATATCCGCAGCGGTGAACTCCATTGCCGGAGCCCAATCGGGTTCGACGGGCCCGGGTGCGTACGGTCTGGAACCTACAGCCGGACACAAGTCTGGGGGTCCGGTGACACAGACTTCCTTAGAGGTGGAGTCTGTGTTCGGCTCTACCGCCGATGAGTATGCGGCCTTCGGGGCGGGGTCCATGTCGTGGTTCTAAGTCTGACAGTAGAATGGGGGGTAGGTATGGAGAGGCAAGATCCTAGCTATGGAGTAGTTGTACACACGAGTGTTTAGCGAGTTCAGGCCCTTCTCGGAGGAAGTAATAGCCCTACGTCTCGGAGCCCGGAGGCGGTCGACTGGTTTTTGTGTATATGAGTTACAGGGGTGCGAACCCTTTACACTGAGGAGGGGGGTGGCTTATATAGAGTCCGCCAGACCCCTCCGGCCCTCAGTTATGTAGGGTTTAAAGTACATTAAGATAGGGGGTTACTGGTAACGCCCTCGTAAAGTGCCATGAAGACTATTAAAGCTACTTAATGACAGACCGTTGCGTGCTGAGTGGCTTTAGGTCTCCTGGCCGTCGAGTGGTTGGCTTCATGGTCGAGTGGCTATCTTCATCGTCGAGTGAAGTCCCTCTTGGTCGAGTGAAGTCCCTCTTGGTCGACTGGAAGGTAGCTTCTTCTAAGGATGTCCTTGGGTAGGGTATCCCAGATAGGTCCATGACCCTACCCTAGGTACATAACCTCATCATTAGCCCCCGAATGGATCAAGGTTCGAGTGAGGAAGGAGTTGATGATTTTCTCTGACCTATTTCCCGTGCTTTGATCATGTCGTATCCTGGATCAGCGATTCTTCTTTTCGGCGTTGGCATCAACTTTTCTTTTCAGTCGCCTTGATCCATTCCTTTCTTCTGCCGAGTGAACTTTTGAACTTTAGTGAACTTCCGAGCGACGGATCGTAGGAAAGATATTGTCTGACAGATTGATCTGCCGTTAGCGGATTTTGTGGGATCCGAATTTTGGGAAGCGCGCGAAATGGGGCGGACCGCGGTACTCGGATGGGATAAGGCATGGACGCCTCGATTTCCGCGCCACCTTTTTCGCCACGTATCATGCATGCACGACTGTTTCGGGATGTGACAGGACCGCCCGGACCCACTCGTCAGCCACTCGGAAGCGCCCTTATATAAAGCGCCGGGTGAGGGTTTTTGAACAGTGCCTTCCCATTCTTCTCTCCGCCCTCTTTGCCTCCGCCCGTTGCGCTTGCTCTCGCCTCCGCTTATCCACTCCTCGCGTGCTTCGCCGGCGACAATGGTGAAGGAGAAGACGACGGCCTTAGAGCGCGCGAAGAAGGCAACGGCGACGGGGAAAGCGAAGGGGAGATCGTCCAGTCGGGGCGAATCTTTGTCAAGGTCCCGCCTGCCAAAAGGTTGGGTCCAAGGGGATTGGATCCGCTCGACCATCACCGAGATAGATCTCAATGACCTAGCCAACGAGGGTCTGATCCCCCATGGGTCAGCAAGGCTTCCGGGGACCGAGTGTCAACCGCAGCCGCAGGAGGGTGAGTGCGTTCTCCTGGCCACTCATGTAGACCGTGGCTTTTCTCTGCCGCTGAGTGTTTTCTTCCGAGGGTTTCTGAATTTCTTTGGGGCGCAACTCCACCATTTCACCCCCAATTCCATCGCCTATCTTGCTGCTTTTGTGTCCATGTGCGAGAACTTCCTGGGTTGTCGACCACGCTGGGGTCTCTTTAAGCACATATTCACCTGTCGTTCACAGACAGTGAAAAAGGCGAGTCCGGACGATGAGAGGACTAAGGTTATCCAAATGTGCGGTGGTCTTGGGATTCAGATGAGGAATAAGAGTACTTTCCCGGCCATGACCCTTCCTGAGTCGGTCAGAGGGTGGCAGTCGACTTGGTTCTACTGCCAAGATGAGTCGACGCCCGGGCAGTCGACTGGTCTTCCTTCGTTATCCATGGACCGAGTGGACAAACCCTCTTCTCTGAAGGTGCTTCCTGAGGAGAAAGCTCAGGTGAAAATGTTGATGGAGCGCGTAGTCCAACTTGTTAGGGATGGAGTGACGGGTATGGATCTTCTGGAGGTCTTCCTTAGACGGCGCATCCAACCGCTTCAGTACCGAGGCCACCCGATGTGGCTGTACTGTGGTACCGAAGACACCACTCGGGTCCATCCAGAAGCGGTCAACGACGCCACACTGGAGAGGTGGGTGGCAGCCATCACAGGGAATAAGGACAACCCTCGAGGTGCTAGGAGGATCCCACCACTCGACTGTACCTATACACCGGACACGGTATGACCACTTATCTCCAATTGTAATCTTGATGTATTCATTCTGCTTTGCTGCAAATTGGTCGATTGATCTTTGTTTTGTTTTGTTGTCTGATAGGCCACCACCGAGTTATACTCGATGCCCAATGGAGCGCAGACGCCGACTGAAGAGGAGGAAGGAAGTGGGGGCGAAAGCCCGGAGGAGTGGAATTCGGATGCTGACGACGATGATGAGGGTGATGACTCTGATGAGGAGGAAGAGGAGGAGGAGGAGGAGGAGGAAGTTGTACCTCCTCGCTCAGAAAGACGCTCGAAGCTTGTCCATGATCCCGCGGTTGAGCGCGGTAAGGGGGTCGCAACTATCACGCAGTCGTCCAAGCGCCCTTGGACTACTTCTCCAGTGCCGACTGAAAAAGCTCCGAAGCAGTCTCGAGTGGCACCGTCAAAGTCGGCGAAGGTCTTGCCGAAGATGAAGATGGTGATCCCCACTATCTCAGGGTAATGGTGTAGGTTGAATTTGTCTGTTCCTCATGAACTTATTGTTGGTCGACTCATGAGCTAATCGACTGTCTTCTGAAACTGCAGGGCTGCTACTTCTGATACTTCGGCCAGGGCTGAAGACCACGAGATGGAGGATGCTGTTACCTCAAAACCTGGTATGACTCTTGTGATTCCGTTTTCAGTCGATTTGCTTCTTGTCTCTAATTTTGATTCTTTTTCTGCAGCTTCATCTAATGTCGTTATCGACCTTCCCGATGACGACGACGAGGAACCACCAAGGCAGAGGAGGAGCAAGAAAGCGTCTGCTGGCAAGGCGACTCAGGACGTGCCAGCACCCGAGACATTGGCCGTGGAGGGAGACAATGTCACTCGGCCTACCGTAACCTTTGCGGTGCCGTTGACGAGTGCTCGTCCTTCATCGTCGAGTGCTGCTCAACCCTCGCTTTTCTCAACCTACCACGTTCCAGAAGACCAGGCTAATGCTGCTAAAGAAGCAATACGCCAAGCGGGGGTCATGATGGAGCAAGTGAAGGCAATACGAGAAGCCAGTCAGGCAGCCTATGACGCCAGTTCAGCTCTTCAGAGTAATGTTCAGGTCAGTCGGTCACTGCCTATTCTGTTAGGATATGATATCTGAAAACTCTTGTTTCTGAAATTCCTAGAGTTTGTCCTACACCCACTGGGTGTGTTGATTGAAATTCCAGGTTAGTGGGGGCACGCTGAGTGCACCCACTGGGTGTAGTCCCCAAGGCTATGGTCGACTGCTGGCAGTCGACTATAGTCTTTATGTCTTAAGTTTTTTCCTTACTCGACTAGGTCGAATAGATTCATAAACCGGTGGGGGCACGCTGAGTGCACCCACTAGGTGTAGTCCCCGAGACTGTGGTCGACTGCTACCATTCGACTATAGTCTTTATGTCTTAAGTTTTTTTCCTTACTCGACTAGGTCGAATAGATTCATAAACCGGTGGGGGCACGCTGAGTGCACCCACTGGGTGTAGTCCCCGAGACTGTGGTCGACTGCTGGCAGTCGACTATAGGCTGAAGAACACCTCCTGTTTTTTTGTTGGTCGACTGGTCGACTCTAACTGATGAAACTAGTGGGGGCACGCTGAGTGCACCCACTGGGTGTAGTCCCCGAGACTGTGATTGAATGTTTGTATTCGGCCATAGTCTTAGAAATGCTATGATTTTTCCTTAGTCACTTGGAAGTGAATTGTCTTTGACATCTGTTGATTGGTTCTTCGTAGAAATCCTGCGACCTTGCGGCTCATTACACTGAGATGGAGAACAAACATATCCAGCTCGAGCTTGATCTGAAACTGACCCAAGAGAACCTAACGAAGGCGAAGGAGGAGGCTAAAGGTATCTTTGGTGAGGCCTCCGAAGACTGCTTTTGCCTATCGTTTGTTTCAGAGTCTGATCTCACTATAATTTTGCAGACAAAGTGAGGGATGCCCTGAAGAAGAAAGACCTTGACTTGGTTGAGTTGCAGAAAGCGGCTTTAGAGAAGACCAAGCTCGCAGATGAAAAGATGGCTTCAGTTACCAAGCTTGAAGAAGAAAACACCAATCTGAAGGCTGCTCTTGATGCTGCCAACAAGGAGGTCAGTCGACTGAAAAGTGACAAGGTTGCCCTGAATGACAAGGCCAGCGAGTTGGAGGGAAAGAAGAACGATCTGGAGGTTTATCTGGGTGGACTCGCCAAGAAGCTATTCCTCATGCTTGAAGGTAATCCTTTGTAACAAACAGACGTTTCAATTGTGATCTCCGACTGTTGTCTTGAATCGGTGGTTGTGCTTGCAGAATTTTGCCAGAACTTTGAAGAGGAGATTGGTCGACTGGAAATAAACCTGGATCCCATCAACTCTCCCATGAAAGATGAAGCCGCCATGAATGTGCTCCGGCTTGAATCTCGCGTTGCTGCCATTGTCGACTATCTTGCAAGGCTGAAGGTCCCAACTTCTCGCATCGACACAACACTCTGGCCAAGAGAGACGCTCCAGAACGACCTCGAGTCTCTGATGACTTGACTGAACGAGGTCCCAAGTCGAGTGCAGGAGTGGAAGAAGTCTTCGGCCAGGTGTGGTGCGGATGTTGCTCTATCTCTGGTCCGCGTTCATTGCAAGGATGCGCGAGAGGACAAGCTGGTGGCCCTTAGGGTGGCTAACACCAAGAAGCACGATTTCTGATCCTTCATGGAGACCTTCATCGCCGCCGCCACTCGAATTGTAAATGGAATCGACCTGGACGAGTTTGTTGCGCCTTCCAGCCCTCCACAGGAGGGGTAAAAAACTTCTGAGCTTGATACTTTAAATTTGCCTCAGTATGCCGAGTGAGTTTTGTAACCAATAAACCTTAACAGGCCTAGCGCTTGAGCACTTTCGGTTTCGTTAGGTGTTATCCAAACTTGGATTCGACGTTGAATATGTTTGCATTCAGTTTGAGGTGTCTTTTGCAGGTTTAAAGCGAAGCGCTCATTGCAATCGACTTGTTCCCCAATACACTTTGGCGAGCACTGGGCTGCAGCTAAGCCTCCGAGTGGGAGGTCTGCTCTCCACTCGGTAGGATTTCAGATACTTAGGCGAGCACTAGGCTGCAGCTAAGCCCCCGAGTGGGAGGTCTGCTCTCCACTCGGTAGGATTTCCAAAAACTTAGGCGAGCACTGGGCTGCAGCTAAGCCCCCAAGTGGGAGGTCTGCTCTCCACTCGGTAGGATTTTAGATACTTAGGCGAGCACTAGGCTGCAGCTAAGCCCCCGAGTGGGAGGTCTGCTCTCCACTCGGTAGGATTTTCAAGAACTTCGGCGAGCACTGGGCTGCAGCTAAGCCCCCGAGTGGGAGGTCTGCTCTTCACTCGGTAGGATTTTCAAAAACATAGGCGAGCACTAGGCTGCAGCTAAGCCCCCGAGTGGGAGGTCTGCTCTCCACTCGGTAGGATTTTGTATTGGTGGCGTAGCTTGGAAGGAGTGGGTAGCAGTCGACCTGCACCTTGTCCTCCTTGTAGAGCGCATGTTGTATTTGTGGCGTAGCTTGGAAGGAAAGGGTAGCGGTCGACCTGCACCTCGTCCCCCTTGCAGAGCGCACGTTGTATTTGTGGCGTAGCTTGGAAGGAAAGGGTAGGAGTCGACCTGCACCTCGTCCCCCTTGCAGAGCGCACGTTGTATTAGTGGCGTAGTTCGGAAGGAGAGGGTAGCAGTCGACCTGCACCTCGTCCTCCTTGCAGAGCGCACGTTGTATTTGTACTTAGGCGAGCGCAATGTTGCAGCTAAGCCTCCGAGTGGAAGGTTGGCTTACCACTCGGTAGGATTTTGTTTAACTTAGGCGAGCACTTGGACTGCAGCTAAGCCTCCGAGTGGAAGGCTGGCTTACCACTCGGTAGGATTTTGTTTAACTTAGGCGAGTACTTGGACTGCAGCTAAGCCTCTGAGTGGAAGGCTGGCTTACCACTCGGTAGGATTTTGTTTATCTTAGGCGAAACGGATTTCGCAGCTAAGCCTTCGTGTGAGAGACTGGCTCACCACTCGGTTAGGATTTTTTTACAGACTTAGGCGAATCAGATTAGCAACCGAGCCACCCAGTGGGGGATTGTTTTGTGTGGACAAAAGAAATAACAAAACAAATAAAGCTCTTGTCTTTGATAAATAAACTACAAAAGTACTTTTATTACAACTCATCCGAGTGAATACTTAAGTGTAGAAGGGGCGGAGAAGCTCCACGTTCTAAGCTCGGGGCTCGTCGATCTGATGCTCGACATTGTAAAGACGGTATGCTCCATTGTGGAGAACCTTGGTGACCATGAAGGGACCTTCCCAAGAAGGAGCAAGCTTGTGTGGTTTTTGCTGATCCACTCGGAGAACTAAATCTCCTTCCTGGAAGGCTCGACTCTTCACGTTTGTGGCGTGGAAGTGACGCAAGTCTTGTTGGTAAATGGTCGATCTGATCAGAGCCATCTCCCTTTCTTCCTCTAAAAGGTCGACTGCATCCTGCCGCGCTTGTTCTGCTTCAGCTTCGGTGTAGAGCTCGACCCGGGGAGCATTGTGGAGGAGGTCACTCGGCAAGACTGCTTCAGCTCCATAGACTAAGAAGAATGGAGTTCTTCTAGTTGACCGATTGGGCGTGGTCCTTAACCCCCAAAGCACCGAGGGAAGTTCGTCGACCCATGCACCAGCCGCATGCTTGAGATCGCGCATCAAACGGGGTTTCAACCCTTTGAGAATCAAGCCGTTGGCTCGTTCTTCCTGTCCATTCGACTGTGGATGGGCCACTGAAGCATAGTCGACTCGTGTGCCTTGAGACGTGCAGAAAGCTCTGAATTCTTCGGAATCGAAGTTTGACCCGTTGTCCGTGATGATGCTGTGCGGGACTCCATATCTGAATATCAATTCTCTGATGAAGCTGACAGCAGTACCGGCATCGAGGTTCTTGATGGCTTTGGCCTCAATCCACTTGGTGAACTTGTCGACTGCTACCAGCACATGGGTGAAACCGCTTCTGCCTGTTCTCAAAGGGCCAACCATATCCAACCCCCATACTGCAAAGGGCCAGATGAGTGGTATGGTCTTCAAAGATGACGCGGGCTTGTGTGACATATTGGAGTAAAATTGACATCCCTCTCACTTGTCGACTATCTCCTTTGCCATTTCGTTCGCTCTTGGCCAATAAAATCCGGCTCGATATGCTTTGGCCACGATGGTCCGAGAGGATGCATGATGGCCACAGGTCCCCGAGTGGATGTCATCAAGGATTATTCGACCTTCCTCCGGCGTTATGCATTTCTGACCAACTCCAGTCGCGCTTTCTCTGTACATCTGTCCCCTTATCACGGTAAAGGCCTTAGATCGGCGGACGATCTGTCGAGCCTCTTCTTTGTCCTCCGGGAGTTCTTTCTTCAATATATATGCGATATACGGTACTGTCCAATCGGGAGTGATCACTAAAACTTCCATGATCAGGTCGACCACTTCTGGGACTTCAACCTCAGTCGGATTCGTAACACTCTTAGGTTGTGGAGCTTCGTCGGTAAAAGGATCTTCTACGACTGACGGAGTGTGGATATGCTCCAAGAACACATCACTGGGGATGGCTTCTCTGTTGGATCCTATCTTCGCCAAATCGTCAGTTGCTTGATTTTTTAGTTGGGGTATGTGGTGGAGCTCTAACCCTTCGAACTTCTTTTCGAGCTTCCTCACTACATTGCAGTATCCAGTCATGGCTGGGCTTCTAACGTCCCACTCCTTCATCACCTGATTGACCACCAAATCTGAGTCGCCGTAGACCATAAGGCGACGGACGCCGAGTGAAATGGCCATGCGCAACCCATACAAGAGTGCTTCATATTCTGCTTCATTGTTGGAAGAATCGAAGTGGATTTGGAGCACATATCTGAGTTTATCTCCTCGGGGGGAAACCAAAACAACCCCAGCACCAGAACCATTTAACATCTTAGAGCCATCAAAGATCATGGTCCAATGCTCCGAGTGAACTTGAGTCGGTTGCTGTTGTTCAATCCACTCGGCAAGGAAATCTGCTATAGCCTGGGACTTAATGGCTTTCTTTGCCTCGAATTTGATATCAAGGGGATGGAGTTCAATCGCCCATTTAGCCACTCGACCAGTTGCATCTCTGTTGTGCAGAATCTCTGACAATGGTGCGTCGCTGACGACTGTAATGTTATGATCAGAGAAATAATGAGAAACCTTCTTCATGGTCATGTAGATCCCATATACGAGCTTCTGATAATGGGGATATCTTTGCTTCGATGGGGTGAAAACTTCAGAGAGATAATACACTGGGCGCTGAACTTTGAAGGCTTTCCCTTCTTCTTCCCGCTCGACCGTAAGTACTGTACTGACGACTTGTCCTGTGGCTGCAATATAAAGCAACAGAGGCTCTTTGCTGATTGGAGCAGCAAGCACCGGCTGGGTGGAGAGCAGAGTTTTTAGCTCGGCAAACACTGCATCAGCTTCTGGAGTCCACTCGAACTTGTCTGCCTTCTTCATCAGTCGGTAAAGCGGCAATGCCTTTTCACCGAGGCAAGAGATGAATCGACTTAGCGCGGCCAAGCATCCAATAAGCTTCTGGACGTCGTGCACACGCACAGAGCGTTTCATTCGGAGTATGGTGCCAACTTTTTCTGGGTTAGCATCGATTCCTCATTCTGAAATGAGAAAACCGAGTAAATTTTCGCCAGGTACTCCGAATGTGCACTTTGATGGATTGAGCTTGATATCATACCTCCTGAGATTGGCAAATGTTTCAGCTAGGTCAGTCAACAGGTCGGAACCCTTTCGTGACTTGACCACGATATCATCCATGTATGCTTCCACATTCCGACTGATTTGAGTGAGTAAACACTTTTGAATCATTCTCATGAACGTGGCTCCGGCATTCTTGAGGCCGAATTGCATGGTGATATAGCAGAAGCACCCGAATGGAGTGATGAAAGCTGTTTTGATTTCGTCGGGTCCATACAGACGGATCTGATGATACCCGGAATAAGCGTCTAAAAAAGACAATCTCTCGCACCCCGCAGTCGAGTCGACAATTTGGTCGATGCGAGGGAGTGGAAAATGATTTTTTGGGCAGGCCCGATTGATATGTTTGAAATCAATGCACATGCGAAGTGAGTTGTCCTTCTTGGGAACCATGACGACATTGGCGAGCCACTTGGAGTGGTATATCTCTCGGATGAACTCTGCTGCAAGGAGTCGAGCCACCTCCTCGCCAATGGCTTTTTTCTTCTGAACAGCGGACTGTCGAAGATGTTCTTTAACAGGTTTTGCTTTTGAGTCGACTTTAAGGCGATGCTCAGCCAGCCCCCTGGGAACACCCGGCATGTCAGCTGGCTTCCATGCAAAGATGTCCCAGTTCTCACGGAGGAACTGGATGAGCGCTTCTTCCTATTTAGAGTCGAGTGTTGTGGAAATGTGGGTCGGAGCTGCGTTGGGGTCGGTCGGGTGGATATGAACTGGCTTCGTCTCCCCAGACGACTGGAACGCTGACTCTGTGGCGGGCTTCTTGGCCCGTAACAAATCACTCGGATCTGCATTTTTCTTGTATCCTTCCAGCTCTACCACTATTATCTGGTCATCCGCAATCTTTGAGCCTTTCTGGAAACACTCTTCTGCCTTCTTCCTGCTGCCAGTGATAGTGATCACGCCTTTGGGGCCAGGCATCTTTAATTTGAGGTACACATAACATGGTCGAGCCATGAAGCGGGCATAGGCTGGTCTTCCCAAAATAGCGTGGTAGGCGCTTCGGAAATCCACGACTTCAAATGTCAGCTTCTCTTTGTGGAAATGCTTCGAGTCGCCGAACACTACATCCAGAGCTATTTGGCCGAGTGACTCAGCCTTCTTTCCAGGGATGACTCCGTGAAAACTCATGTTGCTAGAACTGAGCCTGGACATCGGAATGCCCATTCCCTTGAGCGTCTCTGCATATAGTATATTCAATCCACTGCCGCCATCCATCAATACCTTCGTCAGTCGAGTGCCTTCGACGACTGGGTCGACCACCAGCGCTTGCCTCCCAGGGGTGGCAATGTGTGTAGGGTGATCAGACTGGTCGAAAGTAATGGGAGTTTGCGACCATCTCAGATAGCTTGGTGTCGCCGGTGCGACCATATTGACCTCACGGTTGATCACTTTCAGTCGACTTTTGCTCTCTACATCAGCAAAAATCATCAGAGTGGAGTTGACATGAGGGTACTCTCCATCACTGTCCTCCTTGTCCTCGGCCTTGTCTGACTCCTTCTCTTTGTCCTTCGGCTGTTTTCCTTGAAACTGCTGGATTAAGAGCCGGCACTGGCGAGTGGTATGCTTTGGGTAGATGAAGTTACCCTCTTCGACTTTCTTCGTGTGGATATGACACGGTAGATCCATCATGTCATTACCTTCCTTATCCTTTACCTTCTTGGGGTTCCAAGATCCTTTGGGCTTCCCTTTGAATTTGCCCTGAGTCACGGCCAGAGCCTCTCCAGGAGCAGCCGGCTCGGCCTTCCGCTTCTGCTTCCGACTGGAGTTTCCTTTCTCCGATTGACCCGGTTTGTACTTGCCACTCCGGAGTCGGTCCTCTTCTTCGCCATTGGTGTACTTGGTGGCTATTTCCATCATCCGACTCAGGGTCATATCTCCAGTTCGACCAAATTTCAGGCTCAACTCTCTGTTCTTGACACCATCCTTGAACAACTGATGGGTCACCTGATGGATCTTCCACTCGGACAACTGCGAACCCGATTTGTCCAGAGTTCACACAGATGAATCCATTCGGATGCAGACTCAAGTTCACTACGCCATGGACCCTAGCTCAGTCGGCTGCCTACGCGTCGTCGCTCAGCTGAACACATCTTCATCGCTCAGCTGCCCGTGCACCGTTGCTCAGTGGGGCACGTCTTCATCAACATGCCCGCTCGGCCGCCCCGCGCGTCGCTGCTCAGTTGGACGCTCTTCATTAACTTGTCCACTCGGTCGCCCCACACGACACCACTCGGCTGAGAGCATCTTCATCAACCTGTCCGACTCGACCACACTATGCATAGCCACTCGATTGGGCATGTTCTCATCACTCAGCTACCCCGCACGCCATCGCTCAGCTGGACATGCCTTCATCAACTTGTCTGACTCGGCCACCCCATGCATCGTCACTCAGCTGGACATGTCCTTGTCACTCGTCACTCGGCCAGACGCGTCTTCACCACTCGGATGTCCCGCACGTCGCTACTCCGCGGCACGCGTCTACATCATCCTGACGCCTCGCGCATCATCACTCCATGGGACGCCACTAAGTCACTCGGACGCCCCGCGCATCGTCACTCCGCGACATGCGTCCACTTACTCGGACGCCCTGCGAGTCGCCATTCCGCGGGACAGATCTACTTCACTCAGACGCCCCGCGCGTCGCCACTCCGCGGGACGAGTCTACTTCACTCGGACGCCCCGCGCATCGTCACTCCGCGGCAAGCATCTTCTTCACTTGGCCGCCCCGTGCGTCGCTATGCCGCGGGATGCGTCTACTTCATTCGGCCGCCCCGCGCGTCGCCACTTGGTTGGTCACCTCATCACCACTCGGCCGTCCCGCGTGTTGCCATCGGTTGGTCACCACATCACCACTCGCTCACCCCGCGACACAGTTTTTACAATCTCATAAATGATTGTTATTCTTTTTTTATATGCTCTAAATCCCCCAGTGGGTGACTTAGTTGCGAATCCGTCTCGCCTAAGTTTCAAAAAATCCTGCCGAGTGGAGAGCAACCCTCCCACTCGGGGGCTTAGCTGCAGTCCAGTACTCGCCTAAGTTTCAAAAAATCATGCCGAGTGGAGAGCAACCCTCCCACTCTGGGGCTTAGCTGCAGTCCAGTACTCGCCTAAGTTTCAAAAAATCCTACCTAGTGGAGAGCAACCCTCCCACTCGGGGGCTTAGCTGCAGTCCAGTACTCGCTTAAGTTTCAAAAATCCTACCGAGTGGAGAGCAACCCTCCCACTCGGGGGCTTAGCTGCAGTCCAGTA
>NC_041381.1:350537912-350539519 GCF_002162155.2 Triticum dicoccoides
AACCACTCGGCCGCTCCGCGCGTCGCCACCAGGTTGGTCACCTCATAACCACTGGGCCGCCCCGCGCGTTGCCACTCGGTTGGTCACCTCATAACCCCTCGGCCGCTCCGCGCGTCGCCACTCGGTCGCTCCGCGCGTCGCCTCTCGGTTGGTCTCCTCATAACCACTCGGCCGCCCCGCGCGTTGCCATCGGTTGGTCACCTCATCACTACTCGGCCGCCCCGCGCGTTGCCATCGGTTGGTCACCTCATCATCACTCGACCGCCCCGCGCGTCTTCAGACAGCTAAGTCATTTTACCTTATGTTATTTTCGTCTCCGCGAGTATTCCGTAATTCACACATCACATTCACTCGGAGGCCACGCCACCGAGCGTACATCTACGCCCGGTTGCTTATTTTCACATACTTGCTTAGTACTGGTTATGTGACTCCCAAGTCCAACTTCCATTTTTTCGCATACATCATTCACAAACACCATGTGTCGTTCTTCATTTTGAGTTTGCATCGGTCCTCCGGGGCTGCAACTCAGTCGAAACACTACACTTCTGTTTTATCTGAGCCATATTCCAATGAGTTCAGTCGGGTCCGTCGCTTCGACAAGTTCGAACGGATCCTTCGCTCTTTCAGACTCTTGATGGTTAACCAGCAAGCCCCTTGCACTCCCAGCGGGTGTCTATGGGTGTTATTCACACAAATCATTTCAAGCACACATCAAATTTCCTCCAGAAATTATTTCATTGGCTTGTGCCATTGTTTACACAAGTTACGCGATCAATCACCAGCCCTATGTGCCAACTTCATCGCTGCTCGCACTCGGTCACCATACCGGTCTCAGCGCACCACAAATGTCGCTCTGTTGACTTCAAACACATCCGGCCAACCCCTATGTGGAACTCTCTTCATCGTATCAATGATATAGACCTCGTCGAGCATGAGACAGATAAGTCTCTTTCATAATTGAACTTCACACTTCACTCTTTTGCAAGTTTGCCTCTTTCGAGCATCACTCGGAAGCTTCTCCTCATCTTTACCCAAGTCCGACTCGATGAATTGCAAATCATCCATTCAAAACTATATTTCTCGTATTCCGACAAGTCCGTTGTCGAAGCCTGTAGTATGTTCTGGGGCTACGCCGCACTCGGGGGCTGCATCTCATTTGGAACGACACTCTCCTAAGTGGTCGAGTGCTTCATCACCAATCAGACCCTTCACTTCAACAAGTACATTCGATCCGTCACTTTGACAAATTTCATAATCACCCAGACACTCTGCGTGCCATCTTCGTTCCTACTCAAATTCAGTTGTCGCACTGGTCTTGTTGCGCCACAGCCACACTACACCGACCTTATCGCTACATCAGCTTCGAAAGCATCTGGCTAACTCCTTCAAGGACCATTTTTGCCACTTGGCTGGACACTTAGTCCTTCACTCGGCCACCTCACATAGCATCACTCGGTTGTGCACATCTTCACGCCTCGGCCGCCCCGCGCGTCGCCACTCGGTTTTGCACGTCTTCACCACTCGGCCGCCCCGCACATCGTCACTCGGTTGTGCACATCTTCATGCCTCGACCGTCCCGCACGTCTTCACCACTCGGCCGCCCCGCG
>NC_041381.1:350540228-350606682 GCF_002162155.2 Triticum dicoccoides
CCCGCACGTCGCCACTCGGTTCTACACGTCTTCACCACTCGGCCGCCCGCGCGTCGCCACTCGGTTTTGCATGTCTTCACCACTCGGCCGCCCCGCGCGTCGCCACTCGGTTATACACGTCCTCGCCCCTCGGCCGCCCCGCGCGTCACCATCAGTTGGACACCTCTACACCCCCAACATGGGAATGACTAGGTTACTCATATGATCAAACCTCATATCACATTCTGTAGCGAGCTTACCTCTTTCGAGCATCACTCGGGGGCTACCTCCAGATCACTCAAGTACTACTCGACTTCTGAGTCGAGGAGAAACAAGCTAGACCAATACCAGATCCTCAAGTACTACTTGACCTCTGAGTCAGAGAGGAACAAGCTTGACTGGTACCAGCTAAGAAGATTTTTAGTTTTCTCAGACCTCCTCCGACTGCCCGTAGTCGACGACGATCTCGGGGACTACACCCAGTGGGTGCACTCAGCGTGCCCCCACTGGAGTAATCTCCACTCGGTACGGCCTGACCAGTCCGAGTTATGAACCACAAAAAAAAGACAGGCTCTAAGACTCCCACCGACTGTTGGTATCCACTCGGAACGGTCCGCCCGGTCCGAGTGACGGCCAAACAACAACAAAAATACAGGCTCTAAGACTCCCGCCGACTGCCCGCAGTCGACAGCGGTCTCGAGGACTACACCCAGTGGGTGCACTCAGCGTGCCCCCACTGGAATGGTGTCCACTCGGAACGGTCCGCCCTGTCCGAGTGACGGCCAACAAGAAAAAAAAGACACGTTCCAGGAGTGAAGAAATTCCGAGTAATCAGTTACTCGATGCAGGACCAGCTCCAAATCACTCCAAAAAAATTGCTATAAGGTGAGTTCAACGCTCCTCCATGGACCCGATTGGGCTCATTTCACTCGGACACCGTGCAGTCTGGAATCCGTCAAGGCAACACGTGGAGATAAGACCACCGGGTGACCATAGGAAGTTCATAAGTGCCTCCGTAGCACTCGACTCATCTGGGAATTCACCTCAACTCGACCCGCTCAACCTCGACCGATTCGGGGGCTAATGACGAGGACATGTATTAGGGGTAGGGTAACAGGCCTGACCTAAAGACCCTACCCATGTACACCATACACTTTGTACTAGGCCCCTGGGCCAGATCGCCGTCTAGACGTACCGCAACTTGAAAGTCACTCGGACGGCAACAACCACTCAGAGCACAGCACTCCACTCGATGAGCTCATTCCACTCGGCAGTGTAACTCACTCGGATATGCGAAGACCAATAGTCAACATGACGGTTTTGTAGTGGGCAGGTATTATGGCATTGATGCTCCACTTTGTAACATAGGAGGTGAGGGGGTGGCGCACTCTATATAAGCCACCCCCACCACTAGACGAGGGGGCTCTTTTTCTTCCACCTCTCTCTCTCTTTTCACCATTAGTCTCAGGACTTAGCTCAGGCATGGGGATCCGTTCCTCTCTCACACACATACATTGTAATCTCCGGATATATACTCAGATAAAACAAAGCCTCTCCGGAGCACGAGACGTAGAGTTGTTATCTCCACCGTGAGAGGCCCGAACTCGCTAAGACCACTATGTCACCCATATGTATCTCGACAGATCATGCTCCGTTACCCTATACCTTATTATTGTCGAAATCGTTCCCATGACAGTTGGCGCCCCATGGTGGGTGCCAACTGTCGTGGTTCTAAGTCTGACAGTAGAATGGGGGGTAGGTATGGAGAGGCAAGATCCTAGCTATGGAGTAGTTGTACACACGAGTGTTTAGCGAGTTCAGGCCTTCTCGGAGGAAGTAATAGCCCTACGTCTCGGAGCACGGAGGTGGTCAACTGGTTTCTATGTATATGAGTTACAGGGGTGCAAACCCTTTACACTAAGGAGGGGGGTGGCTTATATAGAGTCCGCCAGACCCCTCCGGCCCTCAGTTATGCAGGGTTGAAAGTACATTAAGATAGGGGGTTACTGGTAACACCCTCGTAAAGTGCCATGAAGACTATTAAAGCTACTTAATGACAGACCGTTGTGTGCTGAATGTCTATAGGTCTCCTGGCCATCGAGTGGTTGGCTTCATGGTCGAGTGGCTATCTTCATCGTCGAGTGAAGTCCCTCTTGGTCGAGTGAAGTCCCTCTTGGTCGACTGGAAGGTAGCTTCTTCTAAGGATGTCCTTGGGTAGGGTATCCCAGATAGGTCCATGACCCTACCCTAGGTACATAACCTCATCAGTCCATCCACCCGTCCTCGGACGACGTGATCTGCCCCGGATTTAGGTCCGGAGCTACTGCAGGCGGAGCCGCCGAACACGAAGATCTGTCCGGGAAGAAAAGTCTCACCCTGGATCGCGTTGTTGTTGATGATTGAAGGAGCTATCAAGCCTTGCTGCAACGGCACAGAGGAACTCTCCATGAAAGCACCGAAGTCGGTGTCAAAATCGGCGGATCTCAGGTAGGGGGTCCTGAACTATGCGTCTAAGGCTAATGGTAACAGGAGGCATGGGACATGATGTTTTACCCAGGTTCGGGCCCTCTCGATGGAGGTAATACCCTACTTCCTGCTTGATTGATCTTGATGATATGATTATTACAAGAGTTGATCTACCACGAGATCGTAGAGGCTAAACCCTAGAAGCTAGCCTATGATTATGATTGTTGTTGTCCTACGGACTAAACCCCCCGGTTTATATAGACACCGGAGGAGGCTAGGGTTATACAGAGTCGGTTACAAAGAAGGAGATCTAACATCCGGATCGCCAAGCTTGTCTTCCACACAAAGGAGAGTCCCATCCGGACACAGGACAAAGTCTTGAGTCTTGTATCTTCACGGTCCAACAGTCCAGCCAAAGTATATAGTCCGGCTGTCCGGATACCCCCCTTATCCAGGACTCCCCTCGGGTGCCATTGCCAACAACAATGCTAGAGAAAGGATGCTTTAAACAAGAATTCGTGAAGGTGAGGTTACTAGGGTTGCCAGTGACGTGGGAGGCAGCGCTGCTGTCGAGGTACCACTAGGAGGGGGCTGAGCCACTATTGAGGAAGTTGGAAGCACTGTAGCCGGCCTAGAGCATGGCGGGGTGGTCCCACGACGGCTGCTATGGAGGAGGAGGCGCGGGGAAGCCAGATACTTGCATCGGGTACGCCTGGGCATGCAAGCCGGGCCGAGGACTGAGCACGCCGGTAGAGTTCGGGGGAACCCAGCTAGGCCGCGCGGTGGGTAGGGCCATGCCGTAGGGGGCGAAGAACCAGATGTAAGGGTTGTATGCCGTGGGAGGAGGGTTGCCGCAACCACCTTGGTCGCCATGGCCACGTCCTCGACCATGGTCGCGCCTGCGGGCTCTGCGGTCACCGTGATCACCGTTCTGGCGGTTGCTAGATCCGTGACCCTACGGGAAACCAGGCCCGCGATCATTGTCGCGGTTGACGCGGTCAGCCTGGCGAGAGCTGGAGGAGCCGCCGAAGGTGGAGGGACCACTGCTCCCGGTGACGGCGAGGATGGGTATGGGCTCGTCGGCCACGCGATGAGCGAGGTTCTCCTCGGCGAGCTTCAGGCGCGATAAGACCGTTTTGAACGGTGGGAGGGGCACGATGTCCCGCAAGATGATGCGGATGGTGTCGAGCCGTTTATCGATGCCGTGGAGGAACTGGGTGGTGAGGTCCACCTCGGTGACGGCCTGGTCGATGTCGGCAAAGCCAGCAGTGAGAAGTTTCATGCGGCGAGCGTATTCGGCAACAGAGAGATCACCTTGTTTGAGGTTGTAGTATTGGCGATTCAGCATCATATACCTAGCCGCGCGATTCACCAGGAAGTAGTCGCGGATGCGATGCCACAGATCATAGGTGGTGGCGGCGCCGACGACGTGATCGACGAGGCTGGAGTAGATCCACAGAACAAAGTGGGCATCGAGCTCGTGCTCGAGGTCAGTGGCATTGGAGGGAAGGGGATGTTCGATGAACTGGGTGACACCGTAGCGGATCAGAACAAGCAGGAAGAACGACTTCCATTTGTGGTAGTTGTGGTCGTCAGGGTTGAGAAGGAACTTGATGTGGTTTTGGATACTGTCACGGAAAATCGGGTACTCGGGAGGGGCGGCAGGAAAGGACAGCGGGGGCACCGGAGAGGAGAAGGGGGGCGAATTGAGATATGATGGATGGGGAGGAGGCGCTATGGGATGTGGGGGAGGTCCCGAAGACAAAGGGGGAGGAGGTGTTGGCAATGGCAGTAGTGCCGACGCTGGTGGACAACGAGGAGAAGACGCCCGGCGGGGTGGCCGAGCTGGTGGCTGGGGAGGTGGAGTTCTTGGCCATGGGTGCCTGGAGTCTGATACTAAGTTGAATGATAGAATTCTCTCTGTATTGATTCCATCCACTCTAGTTACAATTTATACAAGGAGGAGCCGTTACAATAGGCCCTACAGAAGTGGCACGCAGGCCAGGGCGTGGCTCAGATCCTAAATACAAGGAGTACAAGTACATACAATACATCACACGTTAACAACAACATGGGGGAGGTGGATTATCCTTGACTACATTATAAAGATAACATTGGCTCGCTTCACTTGTAGCCCTTTTGAATTTTCATCAAATAACTTGTTTGACATGACAATACAAAGATCTGCATAAAACAACATGAATGAGTGAGTTAATTTTATAAGTCTAATGCAGCCCCAAGATGTTGATATTGCTGTTCAAAACAAAATAATTATTATTGAAAAAAGGTAAAAGAATAGTTGATGTCCAAAATCAATCTAAATAAACTGCATCAGCACAAACCATCCAACCAAGTCCATATTCAGTCACCTTAATGTGTGACAACACTTCAGTCTATCCAGGCCTCAAAGCAGTACCTCATGTCCTGGTAAACATTCCCATCATCATCCAAAATCTGCAAACAAAATCCACACATGCCATAAATTTAGTAGAACAACATAACTACACACCATTGAACAATTACTTTTACATCTTTGGGGGTGGCCTTATTATCCTAATTTAGCATAACAGAAACCCCTTGCGAAGATACCACTTCGGGTGGTATCGTCTACAACTTTGTAAGTGTAAGGCTCCTACTAAGGGTTGAATGTCCCGAACATCACCTTTTGATCGTTCGCTACAAAACAGAACATTGTTATTTACAAACAATATGCGACCTAGCTTGCAGAACGAAGAAAGGAGAGGAAGTTGTCAAAACTTTGAGCACTGGTTTGAACATGTTGGCATACTGTCAAAAATCAAGTCTTGCATATATAAGGCCCTAATGATAACTGTGAAGAAAGAACATCACCTTCAATGGTTAACTTTCAAGTGTTCTGTTGTAGATTCAGTACCAACTCAATCATTTACCAGAGCAAAGAGCAACACTCTCAATGTGAATGTCAACAACAACCTCTAAAATCTGCATGCATCATAAAATTAGAATCATTCAGAACTATTTACCATATTCTCATAGCAAACCAAAATCCAATTTCAGTAGCATGAATAGTCAATATAGTTTATCGGTGCAAATAGAGTACCTGCGCATACCATGTACACTTCTCCTTTTTTGGACAAAACACTTGCTATCATTATTTCACAACTGATGATTGCTCTTGTAATATATTAATGAAATATAAATGTTATTCTCTTTCTCAAACAAATTCAACATGGATTACCTCATTATGAAGCCATGTGTTGATTGGATGATTAGTCATCAGTGCAACATCAAGAAACTAGGGCTCGTGCAGATATTTGCATCGACCTTCGGCTTGCGACCTTGGTATAAAATATAGTGAGGAGAGGGCCTTCACGGAAGCGATTCGGAATCTAGCAAATATATACATGTGCCACAAACCTGATAGTTTTTTTCTTTTTTTCAAAAAGGGGGGGCTCCCCGACCTCTGCATCAGAACGATGCATACGGCCAACTTTATAAAGAAGCAAAAAGCTTCAACAAGGTCTTAAAGTCTCAAACGAATGTAAAGGAAAGCTCACAAAGAGCCAAAGATCCAATAACAAACTAGCCAAAAAGCCACAGCCGTCTGGCATAAGAAAGGTAGGAGAACTAATTGCCTATCCTATTACATGACCGCCATCCAAACCGGTTGAAGATATCCCGTGCTACCATCCCCCACCGGATAGATCAAGTAACCAAACGCTCCCTAGCCTCCGTCAGAGTGAGTAGCGGCCACATACGGATCAACGCAGTGGCTCGGAAGATAACCTGCAAAAAATGAATATTTGTTGTTCTGTTAAAAAACAAACCATTTCTGCAGTTCCAGAGTGCCCAAATAAAGCACATACTCCTACGCGAATGTGTCTCGCTGTTTCGGACTCTATCTCGTTAAGCCATGTTCCAAATAACGTGCTGACAGAATTCGGAGTAGTAATGTTAAAGGCTATGTGCACCGTCCGCCATAGAACTTTGGTCAACGGGCAAGCAAGAACAAGGTGTTTGATAGTTTCACCCGATCACATAAACTACACCTAGTAGGTCATGTCCAGTTACGCTTTGCCAAATTGTCCTTGGTTAAAATGACTTGTTTATGTACAAACCACATAAACACTTTAATTTTCGGAGGAACTTTGACTTTCCAAACATATTTGGAACTAGGAATGGAGCTAGAATTGATAACATCGAGATACATTGATTTAACTATGAACTCTCCAGACCTAGTAAGCTTCCAGCGTAATTGATTGGGCTGTTGAGACAGCTGAACCTCCATGAGTCTACTCACTAAATGGAGCCACGCTTCCCAATGATTACCGGCTAGCGTCCTCCTGAAATGAATATTAAGGGGGATGGACTAAAGTATCGTTGCAACGAAAGCATCACGTCGTTGAAAAATACTATAAAGAGACGGGTATTGAAGCGCAAGGGGGGTCTCTCCGAGCCAAGTATCCTCCCAGAATCGCGTGTTAGCGCTATTGCCGATTATAAACTTTGTCCTATTGAAAAAGGCTGATTTGACTCTCATAAGCCCTTTCCAAAAAGACGAGTCTGTCAGCCTCGCTATCACCTGGGACAAAGTTTTGGAGTGAAGATACTTACTACAGAGAATCTGCGCCCATGTGGCATCAATCTCTATAGATAACTTAGACAACCACTTGCTGAGAAGACATCTGTTCTTGAATTCAAGATTTTCAATGCCAAGACCCCCTTGGTCTTTCGGTTGACAAATATTTTCTTTTTAGATCATCGCTCTGCCAGAAGAATCGGGATCGATAGAAGTCCAGCCTTTTCCTGACTCCAACTGGGAGTTTGAAGAAAGACAAAAGAAACATAGGCATACTCGTGAGAACCGAATTAATCAGAATTAATCGGCCTCTGTATGACATGAGATTGCCCTTCCAGCAACTCAGTTTCTTCTCAAAGCGATCCTTGATACATTTCCATTCTCTGTTTGTCAGCTTATGATGGTGAATTGGTATACCTAAATACGTAAAAGGTAAAGTCCCCAATTCGCACCCAAAAAATTGCCTATAAGCCTCTTGTTCCTCATTGGCTCTTCCAAAACAGAACAATTAGCTTTTGTGAAAGTTAATCTTTAACCCGGTCAATTGTTCAAATAAGCATAACACCAGCTTCATATTTCTTGCTTTTGCCAAGTCATGCTCCATAAAGATGATCGTATCATCGGTGTACTGTAGGATAGACACACCTCCATCAACTAGATGAGGCACCAAGCCACCCACCTGACCAGCCTCCTTAGCCCTTCCTATTAGAATTGCCAACAAATCAACTACAATGTTGAACAAAATAGGAGACAACGGATCCCCTTGTCTCAGGCCCTTATGTATCTAGAAATAATGACCTATGTCGTCATTCACTTTAATTCCAACACTCCCTTTTTGCGTGAAAGATTCTACCTGGCGTCGCCAGGCTTCATAAAAACCTTTCATACGTAAGGCCTATTGAAGGAAAGGCCATTTGACTTTATCGTATGCTTTCTTGAAATCCACCTTTAAAACAACTCCATCTAGTTTTTTGTGTGAATTTCATGGAGCGTTTCATGAAGGACCACAACCCCTTCTAGGATGTTTCTGTCCGGCATGAATGCAATTTGGGAATGCTGCACCACAGAATGTGCAATCTGCATGAGCCTATTAGTCCCAACCGTGGTGAAAATTTTGAAACTAACATTAAGAAGACAGATCGGCCTGAACTGCTCAATTCTCACAGCCTCTGTTTTCTTAGGAAGCAAGGTTATTGTTCCAAAGTTTAGGTGAAATAACTGAAGTTGTCCAGAGAATAAATCATGGAACATCGGTAACAAATCCCCTTAATAATATGCCAGCATTTTTTATAGAATTCCGCCAGAAATCCAGCTGGCCCTGGAGCCTTATTGTTTTTCATCTGTGAAATGGCTTCAAACACCTCTTTCTCGGAAAAAAGGGGCAATCGAAATATCATTCTCATCAGCAGCAAGTTGAGGCACATCCTAGGATACACAATTATCCTTCGGAGGCCCAAACAACTGCTTGTAGTATTCGGTTATGTATAATTTTAGGTTTTCCTATCCTAAAATCGTTCCTTCATCTTGTTCAAGCTGAAAGATTTTCTTCTTTCTGTGCTTGCCATTAGCGGTCAGGTGAAAGAATTGAGTGTTCGCGTCCCCCTGGACAACTTTGCGAACCTTAGCCCGCAGCGCCCACTTTAATTCCTCTTCACAGAGAAGCTCTTTCGATCTCATCTCCGCCTCAAGTTTAGCATGAAGCTCCGTGGCTTGCAAAATTGTGGACTCGACTTTTAAATCTATGGACTGAATAAGTGTAAAGAGCCTTTCCTTTTCGACCTTATAAATCCCACTAAGATGCTTAGCCCACCAACGCAAGAAACTTCTCAAGTGCCTTATCTTATTCTGCCAGCGCTCAACCAAAGTCCTACCTCCTGCATCCTTTAGCCCATTCCCTGGCTATCATATCCAAGAAGCCTTCTTGTTTAAACCATGCCAGCTCGAATGAAAAGGAGTTTTTGTTCCCCATGTGGGTTGGCTCACTAGAGTCCACAAATGAAGGTGTGTGGTCAAAAATACCACGCGAAAGTGCCTGGACCGTTACCAAAGGAAATTTCCGTTTCCATTCGACGCTCGCTAGGACTTGATCCAGCTTCTCAAACTTTGGATTTGGCAAAGTATTAGCCCGGGTGAATTTTCTACCCGAAAGCTCTATCTATCTCAGATCCAAGCTTTCAATAATGGTATTAAACATAAACGACCACCTGCCGTCGAAATTATCATTGTTCTTTTCCTCTCTCTCCTCCTAATGATGTTGAAATCACCCCCAACTAGGATTGGGAGCTGCTCAGAGCCGCAAATTCAAACAAGATCTGCCAAGAACTCTGGTTTGAGTTCGGGCTGCCGGCACCATAAACCGCCACCAGAGAGCCCAATTAAACCCGTCGGATTTTGACCTAACCCGAAACTTAACTGCAAAATCTCCCATCATTACACTTCGGACTTCCAGCGAATCACATCTCACTCCAAGTAAGATCCCACCCGATCTTCTTCTTGGAGGCAGGCAGTGCCAATCAAAATTGACACCTCCCGATAAAGTACTGAGAAACTAGGGCGAAAAATTAT
This sequence comes from Triticum dicoccoides, assembly GCF_002162155.2. Taxonomy (NCBI): domain Eukaryota; kingdom Viridiplantae; phylum Streptophyta; class Magnoliopsida; order Poales; family Poaceae; genus Triticum; species Triticum dicoccoides. The sequence goes on from NC_041381.1 coordinate 350,549,797, forward strand.
ATCTGCCTGCATTCGAGAGAGCAATAAAATCCAACCTATGCTCGATAGACGCATCGGCAAGAAACCTTCTTTTAGCCAAGTCTTTCAGACCTCTGGTATTCCAAAAGATTCCTTTCATATTTCATCATGCAATTTTTTAGTAGTATAGATCCTAGCACTCCTACGCACCGCTGAAGCAGGGTAAATCTTCCACTTCCAATTGTGTTTAGGTTGGTTTTGATCCTCCACCCGGTCCTCACAACCAGGCTTTGTGGACCGAACTACGGCAGCCTCAAAAGTGTCATTCTCTTCCTCTGACTCAGGAATGGATGGTGCAAGATCCGCACAAAAATTATCGAGTACCCTTACCCCTAATGCATCTATATCTGCATCATTCATGGGTTTAACCACTGCTAAGTTTCGAATCATTTCTAAACCGCGTTCCGCTTCCAAATGGAGGATATCATTTATGGAGTTAGAAATTTCACTATCATTCCTAGCTAGTGAAACTCCTAATTGATTTGCATTATTAATAATCTCATTATTAGAAAAATGCTGAATGGAATTCAAAGTGTTGACCGACATACCAGTAGTGACCTCAATGTCATGAAGCTTGGCCATCCTCATGGCGCATCACTGCTGCATGTCATCAACCTCCGGATGATCCTGGAGACGATAGCTCATCCGTCGCCCCGCAGAGACCGGATCCGGAATCCCTCCAAAGGCAACGACCTCCTCCCGAGTGACCACGCTCGGAGTAAGGCCTCCGACCTCACCCCTAGCACACCGCGGAGTTGCACCCCTCGAAGAGTCGGCAGGAGCTGCCGAGGGAAGCGGCAGGGATCTTCACGGCCCCACCAACATCAACCTAAAACTGTGGCCCTGGGATGCAGGCACGCTGGGGGAGGGAAGTGCGTGGGATGCCTGCCGGTACTCCCCGCTGGCCCTGGCCCTCTGGCTGGAGGGAATCACCGGCGCCACAGGGGTTGCGGCCACCCTAGCCGCCAGAGGGGAAGAAGGGGCCGAGGCCACCAGCCCCGGACCCCTCCCCTAAGCACAGCCGCCATCTGCAGCTCCGGCGCCGCGAGAGGAGAAGAAGGAGTCGAGGCCACCTGCCCCAGACTCCCTCCCCTAGGGACAACCTCCATTATCGGCTCCGTCGCCCGAGGCGAGACAACGGGGAGAGCGGGAGAAAGAGGGGCAACCTGCCCAAGCTCCACCCCCCTCCCCTGACCGAGGTCGTCACAGAGATAATCCCCTCCGAGCCTCCGAGCACGGGACGATCAGCAACATCAAAAACCAGGGTAGGTAGCGTGTGCTCAAACACGGCATCGGACTCCATCCGGTCACTCTAGAGTCTGGGAGGAGCAAAAGCTGGCTCAAACAACCCAAATCTCAAAGAACTCATTGGCATCGAAGAGGATGGTGTCGTCCCGTCCCCGAGCATTTAAGAAACAGGCCCCGATCCGTTGGACAACTCTCGTCCAACATCGTCGACTGGTGCCTCCTTAGCACCCAAGGTGTCATATCCCTCGTGCATATCTACATCAGTCCCATTGATAGCCTCAGCGAAAAGAGCGACATCCTCAAACTCAATCTCGAGGTTGAAAATATGTCCCCTATATGTCCACTTAACCACATCAGGCACGAACTCAATATCCAGAACACTCACCAGCAGTTGGGCCACCCTGTGAGCTCGGGTAAAGGCCATATCCACTCTCTCAGTTTTCCCAACCATGATTCCCAAGCTAGCCACAACCGGAGCATCCTCCATCGGCTTCGAGGGAGCCCCGGAAAAACATAACCATACCTTTGGTAACTTTCACAACCCCAGTGGTCAAACTCTAGGTCTCCTCTGGGATCTCCCTCACACTAGGAGACTCAAAGAAAATCAACTCAGCACAATATACTTCATAAATTGTAAGAGTCGGCATTTGATCACGCAAAATCGGGCATTCCCCCATATCATGTGCTGGCTTGCCGCAAGAATCACACAGCTCAGCCACGCGTTTAGCAATAAAGTGGCCCTTCTCGCCACAGCAATAGCACAACATCTTCTCCTTCTTACGCGCCCACTTGGACGCTCTATCCGAGTCTACCCTGTCTGCCGCCTCGACCGAGCTCGACGCTGTGGTCACAGTCCCAGGCACCTCAGTATTGGCCAGCGGCATCACCATGTCCATAGCCTGACCGGACAAATCTGGCGTCTGAACGGGATTAGCTGCCCTCACGGAGGCCGTCTGCTCGACGACTACAGGCGCAGGAGGCTGCCGGTGACGGTACCGACCTTGACCACCACGATGACCACGTTATCCACCTCGCTGCCGATAGTCAGGGCCAGACGCCCCCTCAACAAAACCACCCATAGGGCCGAGAAAAGGTCTCTCAGCAGTACCATCACTCTGCCAAGCATATCCGCGACCACCACCCGTCAATGATGAACCACGGTGTTGGCCATCACCATACGCATTGTAACCATCGTCCCCCCACTGTCCCCGGGGAGGTCCATTAGCACCTCTAGCATCCATGTTTTTATGCGGCGGCGCATGCGTCTGCACCGGCCCAGGCCGTTTTTGTGTCGTCATTGCAACATAGCAACGAGCGGGGAGAGTTGATACGTCTCAAACATATCTATAATTTTTGATTGTTCCATGCTACTATATTATCCATCTAGGATGTTTTATATGCATTTATATGCTGCTTTATATGATTTTTGGTACTAACCTATTAACCTAGAGCCCAGTGCCAGTTTATGTTTTTTTCCTTTTTTTGAGTTTTATGGAAAAGGAATACCAAACGGAGTCCAATTGACATGCCAACTTTTGATGATTTTTTATGGACCAAAAGAATCCCCCGGAGTAAAAGAGTTGGGCCAGAAGAGTCCCGAGCCATCCACGAGGGTGGAGGGCGCGCCCTACCCCCCTGGGCACATCCGCCTAACTCGTGGATGACTCGGAGACCCCCCCTGACGTGAGACTGACGCCAAAAATTCCTAGAAATACAGAAATCCCCGAAAAGATACCTAGATCGGGAGTTCCGTCACCGCAAGCCTCTGTAGCCACCAAAAACCAATCGGGACCCTGTTCCGCCACCCTGCCATAGGGGGGTCTATCACCGGTGGCCATCTTCATCATCCCGGTGCTCTCCATGACGAGGAGGGAATACTTCACCCTCAGGGCTGAGGGTATGTACCAGTACCTATGTGTTTGATCTCTCTCTCTCTCTCTCTCTCGTGTTCTTGATTTGGCACGATCTTGATGTACCGCGAGCTTTGCTATTATAGTTGGATCTTATGATGTTTCTCCCCCTATGCTCTCTTGTAATTGATTGAGTTTTCCCTTTGAAGTAATCTTATCGGATTGAGTCTTTAAGGATTTGAGAACACTTGATGTATGTCTTGCATGTGCTTATCTGTGGTGACAATGGGATATTCACGTGATCTACTTGATGTATGTTTTTGTGATCAACTTGCGGGTTCAGTGACCTTGTGAACTTATGCATAGGGGTTGGCACACGTTTTCGTCTTGACTCTCCGGTAGAAACTTTGGGGCACTCTTTGAAGTTCTTTGTGTTGGTTAAATAGATGAATCTGAGATTGTGTGATGCATATCGTATAATCATACCCACGGATACTTGAGGTGATATTGGAGTATCTAGGTGACATTAGGGTTTTGGTTGATTTGTGTCTTAAGGTGTTATTCTAGTACGAACTCTAGGATAGATCGAACGGAAAGAATAGCTTCGTGTTATTTTACTATGGACTCTTAAATAGATCGATCAGAAAGGATAACTTTGAGGTGGTTTCGTACCCTACAATAATCTGTTTGTTTGTTCTCCGCTATTAATGACTTTGGAGTGACTCTTTGTTGCATGTTGAGGGATAGTTATATGATCCAGTTATGTTATTATTGTTGAGAGAACTTGCACTAGTGAAAGTATGAACCCTAGGCCTTGTTTCCTAGCATCGCAATACCGTTTATGCTCACTTTTACCAATTGCTACCTTGCTATTTTTATATTTTCAGATTACAAAAACCTATATGTACAACTAGTGCACCTATACAATTTACCATTGTATTGGGTGTGTTGGGGACACAAGAGACCCTTTGTTATTTGGTTGCAAGGTTGCTTGAGAGAGACCATCTTCATCCTACGCCTCCCACGGATTGATAAACCTTAGGTCATCCACTTGAGGGAAATTTGCTACTATCCTACAAACCTCTGCACTTGGAGGCCCAACAACGTCTACAAGAAGAAGGTTGTGTAGTAGAGATCAAGAGTGTGTCCACGTACCCTCGTAGACCGAAAGCGGAAGCGTTTAGTGACGCGGTTGATGTAGTCAAATGTCTTCGCGATCCAACTGATCCAAGCACCGAACGTACGGCACCTCCGCGTTCAGCACATGTTCAGCTCAACGACGTCCCTCGAGCTCTTGATCCAGTTGAGGCCGGGGGAGAGTTCCGTCAGCACGATGGCGTGGCGACGGTGATGATGATGTTACCAGCGCAGGGCTTCGCCTAAGCACTACGACGATATGACCGAGGTGTTAACTGTGGAGGGGGGCGCCGCACACGGCTAGGAACAATAAATGTGTGTTCTAGGGGTGCCCTCCCCATGTATATAAAGGAGGAAGAGGGAGGGAGGGAGCCTAGGGCGTGCCCAAGTAGGAGGAATCCTACTTGGCCCCCTAGTACAATTCGCCCCCTCCCCTACCATATTTGGACAAGGGGGAAAGGAAGGAGGGGGAGGGGAAGGAAGTAGGAGTCGTACTTCATACTTTCCTGTTCCTCCTCTCCTTTCCCTTTCTTCCCACGTGGCTGGCCCTATAGGGGGCGCACCAGCCCCTTATGGGCTGGTGTCTTCCCTTACATGGCCCATCAAGCCCATATCTTTGTCGGGGGTTGCCCAGAACCCCTTCCGGTGACCCGGTATCACCCGGAACGCTTCCAGTGTCCAAATACCATCGTCCTATATATGAATCTTTACTTCTTGACCATTTAGAAACTCCTCGTAATGTCCGTGATCTCATCTGGGACTCCAAACAAACTTCGGTCATCAAATCACATAACTCATAATACAAATCGTCATCGAACATTAAGCATGCGGACCCTACGGGTTCGAGAACTATGTAGACATGACCGAGACACATCTCCGGTCAATAACCAATAGCGGAACCTGGATGCTCATATTGGCTCCTACATATTCTACGAAGATCTTTATCGATCAAACCGCACAACAACATACGTTGTTCCCTTTGTCATCGATATGTTACTTGCCCGAGATTCGATCGTCGGTATCATCATACCTAGTTTAATCTCGTTACCGGCAAGTCTCTTTACTCATTCCGTAATGCATCATCCCATGACTAAATCATTAGTCACATTGCTTGCAAGGCTTACAGTGGTGTGCATTACCGAGAGGGCCCAGAGATACCTCTCCGATACACAGAGTGACAAAACCTAATCTCGATCTATGCCAACCCAACAAACACCTTCGGAGACATCTCTAGAGCATCTTTATAATCACCCAGTTAGGTTGTGACGTTTGATAGCACACAAGGTGTTCCTCCGGTATTCGGGAGTTGCATAATCTCATGGTCAGAGGAACATGTATAAGTCATGATGAAAGCAATAGCAATAAAACTAAACGATCATTATGCTAAACTAAGTTTCCAGTTACTACAATTATAGCATGAATAATAAACATTTATCATGATATAAGGAAATATAAATAACAACTTCATTATTGCCTCTATGGCATATTTCCTTCAGTCTCCCACTTGCACTAGAGTCAATAATCTTGTTCACTTCGCCATGTGATTTAACACCAATAGTTCACATCACCATGTGATTAGTTCACATTGCCATGTGACTAATACCCAAAGGGTTTTACTAGAGTCAATAATCTAGTTCACATCACTATGTGATTAACACCCAAAGAGTACTAAGGTGTGATCATGTTTTGCTTGTGTGAGAAGCTTAGTCAATGTGTCTGTCACATTTAGTGCCGTATGTATTTTGCAAATTTTCTAAGTCTACAATGCTCTGCATGGAGCTACTATAGCTAATTGCTCCCACTTTTAATATGTATCCAGATTGAGACTCAGAGTCATATGGATCGGTGTAAAAGCTTGCATCGGCGTAACTCTTTACGACGAACTCTTTATCACCTCCATAACTGAGAAATATATTCTTAGTCTTCTAAGGATAATTTTGACCGCTGTCAAGTGATCCACTCCTGGATCAATATCGTACCACCTTGCCAAACTCATGGCAAGGTACACAATAGGTTTGGTACACAACATAACATACTTTATAGAACCTATGGCTGAGGCATAGGGAATGACATTCATTCTTTCTATTTTCTGCCGTGGTCGTGTTTTGAGTCTTACTCAACTTTACACCTTGCAATACAAGCAATAACTCCTTGTTTGGATGTTCCATTTTGAACTACTTCAAAAAATATTGTCAAGGTATGTACTCATTGAAAAATATTATCAAGCGTCTTGATCTATCTCTACAGACCTTGATGCCCAATATGTAAGCAGCTTCACCGAGGTATTTCTTTGAAAAACTTCTTTCAAACACTCCGTTATGCTTTCCAGAAAATTCTACATCATTTCCGATCAACAATATGTCATTCACATATACTTATCAAAAAGGATGTAGTGCTCCCACTCACTTTTCGTAAATACAAGCTTCATCGCAAGTCTGTATAAAACTATATGCTTTCATCAACTCGTCAAAGTGTATATTCCAACTCCGAGATGCGAGATGCCCGCACCAGTCCATAGATGGATCGCTGGAGCTTGCACACTTTGTTAGCACCTTTAGCATTGACAAAACCTTCTTGTTGTATCATATACAACTCTTTTTTAAGAAATCCATTAAGGAATGCAGTTTTGACATCCATTTGCCAGATTTCATCAAATGTATCAATTGCTAACATGATTCGGGCAGACTTAAGCATCACTACAGGTGAGAAAGTCTCATCATGGTCAACTCCTTGAACTTGTCGAAAACCTTTTGCAACAAGTCGAGCTTTGTAGACAGTAACATTACCATCAGCGCCCGTCTTCTTCTTGAAGATCCATTTATTTTCTATGGCTTGCCGATCATCGGGCAAACCCACCAAAGTCCACACTTTGTTCTCATACATGGATCCCATCACAGATTTCATGGCTTCGAGCCATTTCGTGGAATCTGGGCTCATCATCGCTTTCTCATAGTTCATAGGTTCGTCATGGTCTACTAACATGACTTCCAGAATAGGATTCCCATACTACTCTGGTGCGGAACATACTCTGGTTGACCTACGAGGTTTGGTAGCAACTTGATCTAAAGTTTCATGATCATCATCATTAACTTCCTCACTAATTGGTGTAGGCATCACTGGAACTGATTTCTGTGAACTACTTTCCAATTGGGGAGAAGGTATAATTACCTCATCAAGTTCTACTTTCCTCCCACTCACTTCTTTCGAGAGAAACTCCTTCTCTAGAAAGGATCCATTCTTAGCAACGAATATCTTGCCTTCGGATCTGTGATAGAAGGTGTACCCAACAGTATCCTTTGGGTATCCTATGAAGACGCATTTCTCCGATTTGGGTTCGAGCTTATTAGGTTGAAGCTTTTTCACATAAGCATCGCAGCCCCAAACTTTAAGAAATGATAGCTTAGGTTTCTTGCTAAACCATAGTTCATACGGTGTCATCTCAACAGATTTATATGGTGCCTATTTAACATGAATGCGGCTCTCTCTAATGCATAATCCCAAAATGGTAATGGTAAATCGGTAAGAGACATCATAGATCACACCATATCCAATAAAGTACGGTTATGATGTTCGGACACACCATTACGCTGTGGTGTTCCAGGTGGCATGAGTTGTGAAACTATTCCACATTGTTTCAAATGAAGACCAAACTCATAACTCAAATATTCACCTCCACGATGAGATAGTAGAAACTTTATTTTCTTGTTACGATGATTTTCCACTTCACTTTGAATTTTTTTGAACTTTTCAAATGTCTCAGACTTATGTTTCATCAAGTAGATATACCCATATCTGCTCAAATCATCTGTGAAGGTCAGAAAATAACGATACCCGCCGTGAGCCTCAACACTCATCGGACCGCATACATCAGTATGTATTATTTCCAAAAATTCAGTTGCTCGCTCCATTTTTCCGTAGAACGGAGTCTTAGTCATCTTGCCCATGAGGCATGGTCCGCAAGCATCAAGTGATTCATAATCAAGTGATTCCAAAAGCCCATCAGCATGGAGTTTCTTCATGCGCTTTATACCAATATGACCTAAACGACAGTGCCACAAATAAGTTGCACTATCATTATTAACCTTGCATCTTTTGGCTTCAATATTATGAATCTGTGTATCACTACGATCGAGATTCAATAAACCATTTATAGTAAGTGTATGACCATAGAAGGTTTTATTCATGTAAACAGAATAACAATTATTCTTTGACTTAAATGAATATCGTATTGCAATAAACATGATCCAATCATATTCATGCTCAACACAAACACCAATTAACATTTATTTTAGGTTGAACACTAATCCCAAAGGTAAAAGGAGTGTGCATGGTGATCTTATCAACCTTGGAATCATTTCGAATATACATCGTCACCTTGTCCTTAACTAGTCTCTCCTTATCTTACAACTCCTGTTTTCATGTTACTACTCTTAGCAACTGAACCAATATCAAATACCGAGGGGTTGCTATAAATACTAGTAAAGTACACATCAATAACCTGTATATAAAATATAGCTTTGTTCACTTTGCCTTCCTTATTATCCACCAAGTACTTGGGGTAGTTCCACTTCCAGTGACCATTTCCATTGCAGTAGAAGCACTCAGTTTCAGGCTTGGGTCTAGCTTTGGGTTTCTTCTGTTGAGGAATGTAGTAATTTCAAAAAAATTCCTACGATCACGCAAGATCTATCTAGGAGAATCATAGAAACGAGCGGGGAGAGTGTGTCCACGTACCCTCGTAGACCGAAAGCGGAAGCGTTTTATCAACGCGGTTGATGTAGTCGTAGGTCTTCACGATCCGAGCGATCCTAGCACCGAACATACGGCACCTCCCTATTCAGCACATGTTCAGCTCGATGACGTCCCTCGTACTCTTCATCTAGTTGAGGCCGAGGGAGAGTTTTGTCATCACGATGGCATTGTGACGGTGATGATGAAGTTACCGGCGCGGGGCTTTGCCTAAGCACTACGACGATATGACCGAGGTGTGTAACTGTGGAGGGGGGCGCCACACACGGCTAAGAGATTGTCTGTTGTCCCTTTGGGGTGCCCCCTTGCCCCCGTATATAAAGGGGGAGGAGGAGGCCGGCCAACAAGGGGCGCGCCAGGGAGAGGGGAGTCCTACTAGGACTCCAGTCCTAGTAGGATTCGACCCCACCCTTTTTTCCTTCTATCGGAGGGGGAAAAGGGGAAGGAGAGGAAGTAGGAGAAGGAAAGGGGGGTGGCGCCCCCTTCCCAAATCCAATTTGGCCTCCTCCCTTATGGGGGGCGCACCAGCCCCTTGTGGGCTGGTTAGCCTCCCTCCTATGGCCCATAAGGCCCATATCTTTCCCCGGGGGGTTCTGGTAACCTCCCGGTACTCCGAAAAAATGCCCGAATCACTCGGAAGATTCCGATGTCCGAATGCAACCTTCAATATATGAATATTTACCTCTCGACCATTTCGAGACTCCTCGACATGTCCGTGATCTCATCCAAGACTCCGAACAACCTTCGATACATCAAAACACATAAACTCATAATATCGATCGTCATCGAACGTTAAGTGTGCGGACCCTACGGGTTCGAGAACTATGTAGACATGACCGAGACACCTCTCTGGTCAATAACCAATAGCAGAACCTGGATGCTCATATTGGCTCCTACATATTCTACAAAGATCTTTATCGGTCAAACCGCATAATAACATACGTTGTTCCCTTTGTCATCGGTATGTTACTTGCCCGAGATTTGATCGTCGGTATCATCATACCTAGTTCAATCTCATTACCGGCAAGTCTCTTTAGTCGTTCCGTAATGCATCATCCCGTGGCTAACTCATTAGTCACATTGCTTGCAAGGCTTATAGTGTTGTCCATTATCGAGAGGGCCGAGAGATACCTCTCCGATACATGGAGTGACAAATCCTAATCTTGATCTATGCCAACCCAACAAACACCTTCGGAGACACCTGTAGAGCATCTTTATAATCACCCAGTTACGTTGTGACGTTTGATAGCACACAAGGTGTTCCTTCGGTATTCTGGAGTTGCATAATCTCATAGTCTATGGAACATGTATAAGTCATGAAGAAAGCAGTAGCAATGAAACTGAAACAATCATAATGATGTGATCTCGTTCATCAAATGACAACACATGTCTATGGCTAGGAAACTTAACCATCTCTGTTTAACGAGATAGTCAAGTAGAGGCATACTAGGGAAACTCTGTTTGTCTATGTATTCACACATGCACTAAGTTTTCGATTAATACAATTCTAGCATGAATAATAAACATTTATCATGAAATAAGGAAATAAATAATAACTTTATTATTGCCTCTAGGGCATATTTCCTTTAGTCTCCCACTTGCACTAGAGTCAATAATCTAGTTCACATCGCCATGTGATTTAGCACCAATAGTTCACATCTTTATGTGATTAACACCCATAGTTCACATCACCATGTGACCAACACTCAAAAGGTTTACTAGAGTCAATAATCTAGTTCACATCGCTATGTGATTAACACCCAAGAGTAATAAGGTATGATCATGTTTTGCCTGTGAGAGAAATTTTTAGTCTACGGGTCTGCAACATTCAGATCCCTATGTATTTTGCAAATTTCTATGTCTACAATACTCTGTACAGAGCTACTCTAGCTAATTGCTCCCACTTTCAATATGTATCTAGATCGAGATTTAGAGTCATTCAGATCGGTGTCAAAGCTTGCATCGACATAACTCTTTATGACGAACTCTTTGTCACCATAACATAGAAACATTTCCATGTTCCACTAAGGATAATTTTGACTGCTGTCCAGTGATCCACTCCTGGATCACTATTGTACCCTCTTGCCAAACTCATGGCGAGGTACACAATAGGTCTGGTACACAACATAGCATACTTTATAGAACCTATACTGAGGCGTCGGGAATGACTTCTCATTCTCTTTCTATTTTCTGTCGTGGTCGGGTTTTGAGTCTTTACTCAACTTCACACCTTGCAACACATGTAAGAACTCTTTCTTTGACTGTTCCATTTTGAACTACTTCAAAAACTTGTCAAGGTATGTACTCATTGAAAAAATTTATCAAGCGTCTTGATCTATCTCTATAGATCCCTATGCTCAATATGTAAGCAGCTTCACCGAGGTCTTTATTTGAAAAACTCCTTTCAAACACTCCTTTATGCTTTCCAGAAAATTCTACATCATTTCCGATCGATAATATGTCATTCACATATACTTATTAGAAAGACTGTAGTGCTCCCACTCACTTTCTTGTAAATATAGGCTTCACGGCAAGTCTGTATTAAACTATATGCTTTGATCAACTTATCAAAGCGTATATTCCAACTCCGAGATGCTTGCACCAATCCATAGATGGATCGCTGGAGCTTGCACATTTTGTTAACACCTTTAGGATTGACAAAACCTTCTGGTTGTATCATATACAACTCTTCTTTAATAAATCCATTAAGGAATGCAGTTTTGTTATCCATTTGGCAGATTTCATAAAATGCGACAATTGCTAACATGATTCGGACAGACTTAAGCATCGCTACGAGTGAGAAAATCTCATCATAGTCAACACCTTGAACTTGTCAAAAACCTTTCGCGACAAGTCGAGCTTTGTAGATAGTAACACTACCATCAGCGTCCGTCTTCCTCTTGAAGATCCATTTATTCTAATGGCTTGCCGATCATCGGGCAAGTCAACCAAAGTCCACACTTTGTTCTCATGCATGGATCCCATCTCAGATTTCATGGCCTCAAGCCATTTTGCAGAATCTGGGCTCATCATCACTTCCTCATAGTTCATAAGTTCGTCATGGTCAAGTAACATGACTTCCAGAACAGGATTACCGTACCACTTAAGTGTGGATCGTACTCTGGTAGACCTACGAGGTTCGGTAGAAACTTGATCCGAAGTTTCATGATCATCGTCATTAGCTTCTTCACTAATTGGTGTAGGAATCACTTGAACTGATTTTTGTGATGAACTACTTTCCAATTCGGGAGAAGGTACAACTACCTTATCTAGTTCTACTTTCCTCCCACTCACTTCTTTCGAGAGAAACTCCTTGTCTAGAAAGGATCCATTCTTAGCAACAAATATCTTGCCTTCGGATCTATGATAGAAGGTGTACCCAACAGTCTCCTTTGGGTATCCTATGAAGACACATTTCTCCGATTTGGGTTCGAGCTTATCAGGTTGAAGCTTTTTCACATAAGCACCGCCGCCCCAAACTTTAAGGAACGACAGCTTAGGTTTATTGCCAAACCACAGTTCATATGGTGTCTCCTCAACGGATTTAGATGGTGCCCTATTTAACGTGAATGAAGTTGTCTCTAATGCATAACCCCAAAACGATAGTGGTAAATCAGTAAGAGACATCATAGATCGCACCATATCTAATAAAGTGCGGTTACAATGTTCGGACACACCATTACGCTGTGGTGTTCCGAGTGGCGTGAGTTGCGAAACTATTCCGTATTGTTTCAAATGAAGACCAAACTCGTAACTCAAATATTCTCCTCCATGATCAGATCATATAAACTTTATTTTCTTGTGACGATAATTTTCTACTTCACTCTGAAATTCTTTGAAATTTTCAAATGTTTCAGACTTATGTTTCATTAAGTAGATATACCCATATCTGCTCAAATCATTTGTGAAGGACAGAAAATAACGATACCCGCCGCGAGCCTTAACACTCATTAGACGGCATACATCAGTATTATTATTTCCAAAAAGTCAGTTGCTCGCTCCATTGTTCCGGAGAACAGAGTTTCAGTAATCTTGCCCATCAGGCATGGTTTGCAAGCATCAAGTGATTCCAAAAGCCCATTGGAGTTTCTTCATGCGCTTTACACCAATATGACCTAAACAGCAGTGCCACAAATAAGTTGCACTATCGTTATTAACCTTGCATCTTTTGGCTTCAATATTATGGTTATGTGTATCACTATGATTGAGATTCAGTAAACCATTTATATTAAGTGTAAGGCCATAGAAAGTTTTATTCATGTAAACAGAACAACAATTATTCTTTGACTTTAAATGAATAATCGTATTGCAATAAACATGATCCAATCATATTCATGCTCAATGCAAACACCAAATAACATTTATCTATGTTCAACACTAATCCCGAAAGTATAGGTAGTGTGTGATGATGATCATATCAATCTTGGAACCACTTCCAACACACATCGTCACTTCACCCTTAACTAGTCTCTGTTCATTCTGCAACTCCTGTTTCGAGTTACTACTCTTAGAAACTTAACCAGTATCAAATACCGAGGGGTTGCTATAAACACTAGTAAATTACACATCAATAACATGTATATCAAATATAGCTTTGTTCACTTTGCCATCCTTCTTATCCACCAAGTATCTAGGGTAGTTCCACTTCCAGCGACCATTTCCTTTGCAGTAGAAGCACTCAGTTTCAGGCTTGGGTCTAGCTTTGGGTTTCTTCATGGGAGTAGAACCTTGCTTGCCATTGTTCTTGAAGTTCCCTTTCTTTCCCTTGCCCCTTTACATGAAACTAGTGGTCTTGTCAACCATCAACACTTGATGCTTCTCTTGATTTCTACCTTCGCCGATTTCAGCATCGCAGAGAGCTCGGGAATCGTTTTCATCATCTCTTGCATATTATAGTTCGTCACGAAGTTCTAGTAGCTTGGTGATAGTGACTAGAGAACACTATCAATCACTATATTATCTAGAAGATTAACTCCCACTTGATTCAAGCGATTGTAGTACCTAGACTATCTGAGCACATGCTCACTGGTTGAGCTATTCTCCTCCATCTTGTAGGCAAAGTACAACCAGAGGTCTCATACCTATCGACACGGGCATGAGTATGAAATACCAATTTCAACTCTTGGAACATCTTATATGTTCCATGGTGTTCAAAACATTTTTGAAGTCCCGGTTCTAAGCCGTAAAGCATGGTGCAGTAAACTATCAAGTAGTCATCATACCGAGCTTTTGTCAAAACATTCATAACGTCTGCATCTGCTCCTGCAATAGGTCTGTCACCTAGCGGTGCATCAAGGACATAATTCTTCCGTGCAGCAATGAGGAAAATCCTTAGATCACGGACCTAGTCCGCATCATTGCTACTATCATCTTTCAACTTATATTTCTCTAGGAACATATAAAAAATAAATAGGGAGCTACATCGTGAGCTATTGATCTATAACATAGATATGCTAAGACTACCAGGACTAAGTTCATCATAAATTAAAGTTCAATTAATCATATTACTTAAGAACTCCCACTTAGATAAACATACCTCTAATCATCTAAGTGGTCACGTGATCCATATCAACTAAACCATGTTCGATCATCATGTGAGATGGAGTAGTTTTCAATGGTGAACATCACTATGTTGATCATATCTTCTATATGATTCATGCTTGACCATTCGGTCTCAGTGTTCCGAGGCCATATCTGCATATGCTAGGCTCGACAAGTGTAACCCGAGTATTCTGCATGTGCAAAACTGGCTTGCACCCGTTGTATGTGAATGTAGAGCTTATCACACCCGATCATCACATGGTGTCTCGGCACGCCGAACTGTCGCAATGGTGCATACTTAGGGAGAACACTTATACCTTGAAATTTAGTGAGAGATCATCTTATAATGCTACCACCGTACTGATCAAAATAAGATGCATAAAGGATAAACATCACATGCAATCAATATAAGTGATATGATATGGCCATCATCATCTTGTGCCTTTGATCTCCATCTCCAAAGCACCATCATGATCACCATCGTCACCGGCTTGACACCTTGATCTCCATCGTGGCATCGTTGTCGTCTCGCCAACTATTGCTTCTATGACTATTGCTAACGCTTAGTGATAAAGTAAAGCAATTACATGGTGATTGCATTTCATACAATAAAGCGACAACCATATGGCTCCTGCCAGCTGCCGATAACTGTTACAAAACATGATCATCTCATACAACAATTTATATATCATCACGTCTTGACCATATCACATTACAGCAAGCCCTGCAAAAATAAGTTAGACGTCCTCTACATTGTTTTTGCAAATTTTACATGGCTGCTACGGTCTTAGCAAGAACTATTCTTACCTACGCATCAAAACCACAACGATTTTTCGTCAAGTATGATGTTTTAACCTTCAACAAGGACCGGGGGTAGTCACACTCGATTCAACTAAAGCTGGAGAAACAGACACCCACTAGCCACCTGTGTGCGAAGCATGGTGGTAGAACCAGTCTCATGAACGCGGTCATGTAATGTCGGTCTGGGCCGCTTCATCCAACAATACCACCAAATCAAATTATGACATGCTGGTAAGCAGTATGACTATTATCGCCCACAACTCTTTGTGTTCTACTTGTGCATATAACATCTACGCATAGACCTGGCTCAGATGGCACTATTGGGGAACATAGTAATTTCAAAAAAATCCTACGATCACGCAAGATCTATCTAGGAGAAGCATAGCAACGAGTGGGGAGAGTGTGTCCATGTACCCTCGTAGACCGAAAGTGGAAGTGTTTTATCAACGCGGTTGATGTAGTCGTATGTCTTCATGATCCGACCGATCCTAGCACCGAACGTACGGTACCTCCGTGTTTAGCACATGTTCAGCTCGATGATATCCCTCATACTCTTGATCGAGTTGAGGCCGAGGGAGAGTTTCGTCAGCACGGTGGCATGGTGACGGTGATGATGAAGTTACCGGTGCAGGGTTCGCCTAAGCACTACGACGATATGACCGAGGTGTGTAACCATGGAGGGGGGCACCACACACAGCTAAGAGATTGTCTGTTGTCCCTTTGGGGTGCCCCCTTGCCCCCGTATATAAAGGAGGGGAGGAGGAGGCTGGCCAACAAGGGGCGTGCCAGGGAGAGGGGAGTCCTACTAGGACTCCAGTCCTAGTAGGATTCAGCCCCACCCTTTTTTCCTTCTACCAGAGGGGGAAAAGGGGAAGGAGAGGAAGTAGGAGAAGGAAAGGGGGGTGGCGCCCCCTTCCCAAGTCCAATTCGGCCTCCTCCCTTGTGGGGGGCACACCAACCCCTTGTGGGCTGGTTAGCCTCCCTCCTATGGCCCATAAGGCCCATATCTTTCCCCGGGGGTTTCCGGTAACCTCCCGGTACTCCGGAAAAATGCCAGAATCACTCGGAACCATTCCGATGTCCGAATGCAACCTTCCAATATATGAATCTTTATCTGTCGACCATTTCGAGACTCCTCTTCATGTCCGTGATCTCATCCGGGACTCCGAACAACATTAGATACTTCAAAACACATAAACTCATAATACCGAAATAGGTATGTCATAATGTTTGCATATACTCCCGCAGTAGGTCTGTCACCTAGCTGTGCATCAAGGGCATAATTCTTCTGTGAGCAATGAGGATAATCCTCAGATCACGGACCTAGTCCGCATCATTGCTACTATCATCTTTCAACTTAGTTTTCTCTAGGAGCATATCAAAAATTAAACAGGGGAGCTATACGCGAGCTATTATGTACAACAACATAGACATGCAAAATACTATCAGGTACTAAGTTCATGATAAATTAAAGTTTAATTAATCATATTACTTAAGAACTCCCAATTAGATAGACATCTCTCTAGTCATCTAAATGATCACATGATCCATATCAACTAAACCATGTCCGATCATCACATGAGATGGAGTAGCTTTCAATGGTGAACATAACTATGTTGATCATATCTACTATATGATTCACACTCGACCTTTTGGTCTCAGTGTTCCGAGGCCATATCTGCATATGCTAGGCTCGTCAAGTTTAACCCGAGTATTCTGCATGTGCAAAACTGGCTTGCACCCATTGTATGTGAACGTAGAGCTTATCACACCCGATCATCACGTGGTGTCTTGGCACGACGAACTGTGGCAATGGTGCATACTCAGGGAGAACACTTGTACCTTGAAATTTAGTGAGTGATCATCTTATAATGCTACCGCCGTACTAAGCAAAATAAGATGCATAAAGGATAAACATCACATGCAATCAATATAAGTGATATGATATGGCCATCATCATCTTGTGCCTTTGATCGCCATCTCCAAAGCACCATCATGATCACCATCGTCACTGGCTTGACACCTTGATCTCCATCGTAGCATCGTTGTCGTCTCGCCAACTATTGCTTCTACAACTATTGCTACCTCTTAGTGATAAAGTAAAGCAATTACATGGCGATTGCATTTCATACAATAAAGTGACAACCATATGGCTCCTGCCAGTTGCCGATAACTTTTACAAAACATGATCAACTCATACAACAAATTATATATCATCACGTCTTGACCATATCACATCACAGCAAGCCTTGCAAAAACAAGTTAGACGTCCTCTATTTTGTTTGTTGCAAGTTTTACGTGGCTGCTACGGGCTTAGCAAGAACCTTTCTTACCTATGCATCTATACCACAACGATTTTTTGTTAAGTGTGTTGTTTTAACCTTCACCAAGGATCGGGCATAGTCAAACTTGATTCAACTAAAGTTGGAGAAATAGACACCCACTAGCCACTTGTGTACGAAGCATGTTGGTAGAACCAATCTCATGAACGCGGTCATGTAATGTCGGTCTGGGCCGCTTCATCCAACAATATCGCCGAATCAAAGTATGACATGCTTGTAAGTAGTATGACTATTATCGCCCACAACTCTTTGTGTTCTACTCGTGCATATAACATCTACGCATAGACCTGGCTCGGATGCCACTGTTGGGGAACGTAGTATTTCAAAAATTTCCTACGGTCACGCAAGATCTATCTAGGAGAAGCATAGCAACGAGCGGGGAGAGTGTGTCCACATGCCCTCGTAGATTGAAAGCAGAAG
Source organism: Triticum dicoccoides (assembly GCF_002162155.2). Lineage (NCBI taxonomy): Eukaryota > Viridiplantae > Streptophyta > Magnoliopsida > Poales > Poaceae > Triticum > Triticum dicoccoides. The sequence goes on from NC_041381.1 coordinate 350,567,903, forward strand.
CGTTTAGTAACGCGGTTGATGTAGTTGAACGTCTTCGCGATCCAATCGATCCAAGCACCGAACGTATGGCACCTCTGTGTTCTGCAGACGTTCAGCTCGATGACGTCCCTCATGCTCTTGATCCAGTTGAGTCCGAGGGAGAGTTCCCTCGGCATGACGGCATGGTGACAATGATAATGATGTTACCGGCGCAAGGCTTTGACTAAGCACTACGACGATATGACCGAGGTGTTAACTGTGGAGGGGGCGCCGCACACGGCTAGGAACAATTGATGTGTGTTCTAGGGGTGCCCTCCTCACATATATAAAGGAGGTAGAGGGAGGGAGGGAGCCTAGGGCACGCCCAAGTAGGAGGAATCCTACTTGGGCCCCTGGTACAATTCGCCCCCTACCATATTTGGACAAGGGGAAAGGAAGGAGGGGGGAGGGGAAGGAAGTAGGAGCCCTACTTTATACTTTCCTTTTCTCCTCTCCTTTCCCTTTCTCCCCACGTGGCTGGCCCTATAGGGGGTGCACCAGCCCCTTATGGGCTGGTGTGTTCCCTTACTTGGCCCATTAAGCCCATATCTTCGCCGGGGGTTGCCCGGAACTCCTTTCGATGACCCGGTATCACCCGAAACACTTGCGATGTCCAAATACCATTGTCCTATATATGAATATTTACCTCTTGACCATTTTGAGACTCCTCGTCATGTCTATGATCTCATCCAGGACTCCGAACAAACTTCGGTCATCAAATCACATGTCACATCCCTAGTTCTGATCTGCTCTGGGTTAGTTAGTCTTGTGTTGCATCATGTTTAAATTTCTTTTAAACTTGAAATGGGGATGTTGAAACCCTAGCACTAAATGAATTCAACTAGGGCTTACTAAAATATTTTCAGTGAAACCAAAATGCCCTTCATAAATGTTCACCATCTTTGGTCCTGGCTAAACCCTCTGCCAAAAATGGTTTCATATTTTTGGAGGCTATTCTGGATTTTTGAATTAATTCATAAGTATTTGAATTTGGACATTTAAATCTTATAATATTTCTAAATGTCCAAATAATCCTGAAAGTACTTGGGGGCTATTGGAAATAATTCAAATAGTGCCCACAATTTTTGTCAGGATTTTATAAAATGAGTTAGTATTTTTACTAATTCAAAACATATCAAAAAAATAGAAAACAGAACGAAAGTAGAAATTAGAGAGAGAGAGAGTACCTGGGCCACTTACCTGGCCTTACCTGTAGCCGGCCCATTAGGCAGCCCAGCCCACCAGACAGTCGTGCCATCTTCAACCTCTCCCTCAGTCGCTGCTCTCCCTCCCCCTCCTCTGTCTCTCCCACGCACAGCCGCCGAAACCGCCATCGCGCCGCTCGCCGTTCCCGCGGCCACCGGCCACCCCACGCCTCATCGATGTGCCCGAGAGCTCCGCAATGACGTCTTCTACACCCTCGACTAGCCAACCAACCGGGGAAGCGCTGTATCGCCGCCAACGACATCATCTTCAACCTCCCGACGCCGGAGATCTTCGTCGTCGTTTCGTCGCCTCCAGGCCTCCCCCGAGCACGCTGATCATACCATCGCCGCCTTTGTGAGTTCACGGACCAAACCCCCTTCCTCCCCGCCTCGATTTCTCGCCGTAGCCGTCGTCCCCTTGAAGACCGAATCACGCCGCCGCACGAGCTCGTCGTCGGCCATGCTTCGGTGACCAGTTGGTCCCGTGTATGTGCCGTTGCACTCACAGAAACACGTAGTACCTCCCTAGCCTGCTACTTGCTCGAACGCAGGCCGTGGCGTGAAATCCGTGAGCACCCGTGCTCCGGCCGCCGCTGACTTTGTTTCCGCCGCCGCTAGAGCCCACCCCCGCGCAAACCGCTACCACCGTTGGATGCGCCGCTCTGTGGGCGTTCCAGCGAGCCCTTTCGCGCTTCATTTAGCCGCCCGTAGCTCAAACCCGAGCATCTCCGGCGAGCCACCGCCATGCTTTTGGTCGCTGGCGTCGACCGCTGACGTGGTCGCTTAATTAAGGCTAATCACCACTAATCCCTCCCTGACAGACGCTGACAGACGGGCCCCACCCGTTAATTAACCACATGGTTATTTCCTGTTTAATTTAAGCTAATGATCGTGGCCCCACCGGTCTGTTTGACCTTGCCACCTCAGCGTTGACCGACCCCACAAGTCAGTGCTGACCCGGCTGACGTGGCCATTGACCAGGCCCCACCTGTCATTGCCACTGAACAGCACTGTGTCACTGACCAGTGGACCCCAATGGTCAGGTTTGACCTAGACCGCTGCTGTTGACCTGCTGACATCACAGTGACGTCATGCTGACGCAGTAAATCATTTTTGGGATTTATTCTTTTACAGGAAATTCCAAAAAATGTTGCAAACTTTTAAAAATCATATAAAATCAACCGTAACTCCAAATGAAACAAATTATATATGAAAAATGATCAAAAAAATCCAATCTATCCATCTGTACCATTTTCATGCATGTTAGAACAACTTATGGCTGCTGTTTAGTACAAATCATATAAATGACATTTGAATTTCACATATGGAGTTTGGATTTGAACTTAGGGTTCAAACCAACTTCATTTAACTTGCTGCTAGTTGCATTAGCCCAAACCACAGCATATTGCCATGTCATGATCATGCATCATATTGGGCATTGCATTGATTGTGTTTCTTCTTTGTTTGTCGGTGCTTGTCCCCTCTCGGTAGACGATGTTCCGACGTTGTGATCGTTGACACTAATGAAGACTCAATGCTATCTTCAGAAGTGCCAGGCAAGCAAAACCCCCTTGTTCATTCTGATACAATCCCACTCTCTCGCTCCTGCTCTCTTTTACTGCATTAGGACAACACCGCTTCATCTATTACTTGCTGCGGTAGCCGAACCCCTTTATCCTTTGCATGACCTGTCATTGCCACAGTAAATAGATGAAACCCACTAGCATGAGTAGGAGTTGTTTGAGCCCTGATGTGCCTACTCATTCATGTTTGTTGTCATGCCTGCTATTGCTTAGAGTTGTGTCAGGTCTGATTCATCGGGGATGAATCGGAGGTGTGTGAACATGTCCTACCGTTGAGAGCTAAGTGTGTGAACACGATTTGGTAAAGGTAGCGGTGAGAGGCCATGTAGGAGTACATGGTGGGTTGTCTCATTGCAGCCGTCCTCAGGAACTGAGTTCTATGTTTGTGATCCATGACCAGCTACTACCACGCATTGGAATGCTTAAGTGCCCCTCTCGACTTATTAATCAACTTGATCTCTGTCCAGGAGTTGCAACTAGTTTCTGGTGTTTGTAGGTAGTGTTAGTAGTCTACCAAGTGGCACCCGGTACAGGTGGGCTTGGGACAGACTAGGCACAGTGGCCCGGTGTACCAAGTGGCACACGGATGGTGGACTTGGGAACCCTGCACACATCGTTTGGGGCCGTGAGCGACACCCCGGCCGGATCTCCTTGCGGATGGAACCGGAATAGGCGATAAACCTGGACGAGAGACTTGTGTGGTTAGTCAGGTCGTGGCCGACACCCTCGCTGGGCTTCCGCTTGAAGGTTGCCGAGTACATGTCGTGTAAACGACGGTAAGTGGTGAGAGCATGTGTGAAGAAGTACACCCGTGGAGGGTTAACATTATCTATTCGAATAGCCGTGTCCGCGGTAAAGGACTTCTGGGTTGCCTGTACAGTTCATAGACAAGTGAAAGTGGATACTCTAAAATACGCAAGATAAGTGTGAGTGCTATGGATGGCGTTCTCGTAGGAAGACGGGAGCGGATCCATAGTGGTGTATTGATATGGTGAATATGTGGACTCGTGTGCGCCACCTCAAAAGTGTTACTCGCAGTCGTAGTTCAGGATAGCCACCGAGTCAAAGCTGGCTTGCTGCAGTTAAACCCCACCATCCCCTTGTTGATAATGATGCATATGTAGTTAGATCTGATGTAAGTCTTGCTGGGTACATTTGTACTCACGTTGCTTAATTTATGTTTTTGCAGAGAGACGTCAGTCTCGCTAGTAATACCGCGTGGACTTCGACGTTTAGCTTGTTACCTCAGCTACGATCTTGTGCCCTCGGCAGGATCTGGTAGATAGTCAGGCTTCTCAGCCTTTTTTTCATTTGTAGATGTCTGTACTCAGACATGTTAAGCTTCCGCATGTGCTTTGACTTGTATGCTCTGAATGTAGGGTCGTGAGACCCATGTTTGTAATATCTCGCTCCTCGGAGCCTATTGAATAATACTTTGAGTCGTAGAGTCATGTTGTGATGCCATGTTGTATCTGCACATATCGAGCATATTGTGTGTATGTTATTGAAATGCTTGGTATGTGTGGGATCTGACTATCTAGTTGTTTATCCTTAGTAGCCTCTTTTACCGGGAAATGTCTCCTAGTGCTTCCACTGAGCCATGGTATCTTGCTACTGCTCCGGAACACTTAGGCTGGCCGGCATGTGTCCTTCTTCGTTCCTGTGTCTGTCCCTTCGGGGAAATGTCACGCGATGAATACCGGAGTCCTGTTAGCCCGCTACAGCCCAGTTCACTGGAGTCCTGCTAGCCCAGTGCTACCGCCTGGATTCACTCGCTGATGACCGACACATTCGATGTTGGGTCATGGATGCCTGTCCCTGTAAGTTTGTGCCACTTTGGGTTTATGACTAGCCATGTCAGCCCGGGCTCCTTATCATATGGATGCTAGCGACACTATCATATACGTGTGCCAAAAGGCGCAAACGGTCCCCGGCAAAGGTAAGGCGACACCCGTGGGGATACCGTGCGTGAGGCCGCAAAGTGATATGAGGTGTTACATGCTAGATCGATGTGGCATTGAGTCAGGGTCCTGACAGCTTTGGTATCAAAGCTTGACTGCTTGTAGGATTACCAAGCCAAACTGGTCGAAGTTGAGTCTAGAAATTCTTTAGTTATATAAGGGAATTGATTGTGGGATGGAACGTAAGGCTCTTTTTACTCCTTATACCTTATGCCCTTCTAATCCGAGTCATCTTATTTTTCCTACGGGGTTAAGAAACTAGGCTTCTCATCTTTCTATCAGGATCACGTGTTACTAATCCGTAGACTTATAGGATTGTTGGTTTCAAGCCTTAGTTAAGTTCCTACTACTTCCGTATGTTAATTGTTGATCTCGAAACCTTGATATTATGATGATCAAGTGGTTATGCCACCATTTTTCTAGCCTATCTCAAATCTTTTGAGCATTTACAGCCGTTATGCTATCCGAGTCATCCCAGGTTTCTAAATAGTCTGATGCATTTGCAAATCCCTTCCTCCTGTTCCCGATGTGCCTTTGGTCAGATTAATCACACAAATCAATGAGTTGAGGTACTTTATTGCCTTGACATATATGTTGGATCTAGTATTATGACCCTAGGTGTCTTAGGGGATCATCTAGTAATCTAGCCATGTTCGTGTTTCCAGTGTGATGATTCTAGCCATCATTCTCGAAAGCATCCTGTGATGCCAACTAGTTCGTAGGTATTCTACTTCTGGGTTTTGAACCCGAGATTTACCCTACTTACCTCATGTTGATAGTGATTGCTAGTTCCTTTAGGATATTAGTAACCTTTGCATTAGTCCTCGAGGTCCGTGGTATTTCCTTCTTCCAAATACTATGAACCGTTTATGGCAGAAGTTCTTTGAACCAAAAGATCGCAACTAGAATGCTCTTGATGAGTCCCTCATTCATAGTTGTGAATCTGCCAGTCCTTCCTCTTCAGCATGGGTTATCCGGAAGAAATATGCTGAATTTGTTCGGCATACTAATCCATGCATCCACAACTCAGTAAATCGTATGTTCTTTCGAGTTGTCCCTCCTTACTCGTCTTTTGACCCTCGTCTATCAATTGATAGTCAGGGGTATGTGTGCATTCGTTCATCGATGCCTATTATTCTTGTGGTCCGTCAAGCCATTCTATTCTGAAATGACTGGGAGAAACAAACTCCAGTACCTCGTCCATATCTAGGATTGGGTCAAAGTAGTTGTATTCCACAAATCAAAATGCCAATCCAGCTTTTGTTCTGTTCTACCTTGGAGTGTTACCATCTTTATGTCAAGAATGTCCTGAGAATTGCACCACCTCTTATGAATTCTTGACGTAGTGATACTTCTTGCCATCATTGTTAATTCCTCGGTTCCCATGTTATTGTAACCGGAATGCCGACAAGTGAATCGTGGTGTGTGAAATCAATACTCCTAGCAACTCCGTTGCTTGGAAGTTAATGGATGATCATCTCATTCTTAGCGTGTTGGTTATTGAATCACCATCTTAAGGTTGATCGTGCTACCTAGTCCATTTTCCCTGGTGCACCCTTCGATCAATGAGTTAGGATTTTGTTAAGTCCTCGCTCATTTGATCATATCGTCTTGCCCTGAAAAGCAAGATTGTTCTCGAGCTTAGTAACATATCGGTGGTTTGTGATTTTCCGAATATCTTCTCGGGAGTATCACCAGGTTGTCACCTGACCGCTATGTTGAGTTTGTGATCAAGTTGGTTTCTTATAAAACATCCCCTTCTCCAAGAATCTGTTTTGGATACCCCCGAGCTAGTTGGTTAAGCTAAACAACAACTTGGAGAGTTGGAAGATGAAAGCTTGTCCAACTTAGTTCATCACTAAGGGATATCCTTGAGTGTGAGTGTGTGTGTATTGAAGAAAGATGATATCTTCATCGACTGATCCTCGTGATCAGTTGTTGAATCTATTGTCTTGTCCAAACCTTGATTTGAGTGTGGGCTATCGTCAAATCAAGTTAGAACCAACAATATTCGCAATGTTGTCTTACTCGTGGTTGGTTCCTCGAGCATACACTGTTATACTCGTTGGGTCTGACCAATGCTATCACCTTGTTCACATGATGGTGGAAGTCCAGTGATATGGAAATTCCGATGAGTTGCTGTTGAGCCCATCAGCAGCATTTTTTCTCCTCCATGATTCAAGTTGAACATTGAGCTAGTGTTGGAAACTTTATAAGCATTATCTTCATGTTCCGTGCATGAAGCATATGTCCGGATGAAATAGGTGACTTCCTCTAATTCATGTGCATTTGGTGCAAGTTGCCGCCGTGGATTCGAGAAAGTCAATGTTGCTTCCTCTGGAATCACCCCAAATCAGTCATGCATATGTGCGAAGTATTCTGTGGTTTGGAGACTTGCAACCTTCATTCTATATGTATTCCTATCACACCAAGCCACTAATTGATTTGTTCAAGGAGAAGAAGTTCCTTCTTAAGAGCAAGACTTATACAAGGACTTCGATATCCTCGATGATGGTTCCCCACCCGAACTCGGTAGTGTTTTATTATAAGACTACTACGTGGTCATGCTTGTCTTGGACAGCGTGTTCACAGGTTTGTAGCAGAACCAGCTCATGTTTTCGAGCCTGCTATCGTAGTTCATTTTCCTGAGAATCTCGCAATGTCATCTCTTCGGTTTGTGTTGCAAATTTTCTTTTCCAGACATGCTGTCTAAAATGTCCTGTTACCAACCAGATCTGAATCTCAGACAGATATGATGGTTGGAACTATTCCAAGATCTATGATGTAGGTCCCGACAAGGTTGATGTTGGCCGACACACCTAGCAGGAAGATCTATCATTGTAGTATCTTGAATGAGCAATTTTCCCATCTTCTCTATAAGGATTTCATGTGACTTTTCTAGAAGTGTTCCTTATAAATCCTTTCTCTTCCAAAGTCTGACCTATACTTGATGGCCACATTAATGCTTTAATTATGACTGTGGTATGTAGAACATCAAGGAGGACATTAGAAGCGGAGTGCTAAATGTTTCTCGGTCAATCATCCAGATTTTGATTCCTTGGCCTCGCTAAGGTGAGCTCTGAGAAGCTGTTATCTTCCTATGCATCTGCATCATCCATCACCATTCATCACGGTAGTAAGTTGTGTTGCCAGGATCCTTGACACGGATATTGGTAAAACCTTGATGATTATGGAAATGCTCAAGTTCTTGAGAGCACACACAAGTGCTAGGTTTGATCGTCGGCATTAATTGCATAGTGCTCTCATTTTCCTCGGCAATGCTATGACCTTTTCAAACAGTGGACTCACTCTCTACTGTTGAGCTTCTCCCCAGTTACTAAAATCATCCCTTGTGTTGTTTTCAACAAGGTAATCCACATCATCCATTCTAATCCGGGTATGCCATTCTACCGAACCCCTCCAAATGGTCGCTCGAGAATTGCCTTAGGTTGGTATAAAAGATTTTCGATGATCTCTGAATCAAAGGTAAATTTTTTTGCCACTTAAGGTAATAATCTACGAATCACCCTCCTCCAGGATGTCCCGCTGTGGCATCATGGCAACTCAACTCCTCGCTACATTGACAACCGTTCACCACCCTTTTAAGCGTGGAATTGTTGTCTACCTAGTGAACCTTCGGCACCCGTTTCACTCCATCCCTTTGGGCGTATGCTTCGTGTCTCATCTCGAGAGATGTTGCTATGTCTCATTCCGTGAGTTGATCCTGAGTTGTTCGATCTTCGAGAAGACCGATTCTTCTAGAGTTTTTCCTTTCTTCTCGTTGTCATGTTGGTTGGAGTTCTCAAAGCAAGACGTCCGGACAAAGATGAGGGTCAAATCAATGTTCTTATGAAATGCAACCTGAATCATGAAGTTTGTGCTAGCTTAGTGTCCCCTTTGTCTTCTTACCTCACGTCTTGAATCTCGGGACGAGATTCTTGTTTAAGTGGGGGTGAGTTGTCACATCCCTAGTTCTGATCTGCTCTGGGTTAGTTAGTCTTGTGTTGCATCATGTTTAAATTTCTTTTAAACTTGAAATGGGGATGTTGAAACCCTAGAACTAAATGAATTCAACTAGGGCTTACTAAAATCTTTTCAATGAAACCAAAATGCCCTTCATAAATGTTCACCATCTTTGGTCCTGGCTAAACCCTCTGTCAAAAATGGTTTCATATTTTTGGAGGCTATTCTGGATTTTTGAATTAATTCATAAGTATTTGAATTTGGACATTTAAATCTTATAATATTTCTAAATGTCCAAATAATCCTGAAAGTACTTGGGGGCTATTGGAAATAATTCAAATAGTGCCCACAATTTTTGTCAGGATTTTATAAAATGAGTTAGTATTTTTACTAATTCAAAACATATCAAAAAAATAGAAAACAGAACGAAAGTAGAAATTAGAGAGAGAGAGAGTACCTGGGCCACTTACCTCGCCTTACCTGTAGCCGGCCCATTAGGCAGCCCAGCCCACCAGGCAGCCGTGCCATCTTCAACCTCTGCCAGTAGGCAGAGGCGATGACCCACGCGCTCGCTGGGAGGCCTCCACCTCCTGCTTCCACCGAGGCGTTCCCGAGCCTCCCCCTCACGCCACCGCGATGCCACGAACCCCCCCTGGTGGCCCCTCTCTCCTCTCCCTCAGTCGCTGCTCTCCCTCCCCCTCCTCTGTCTCTCCCACGCACAGCTGCCCAAACTGCCGTCGCGCCGCTCGCCGTTCCCGCGGCCACCGGCCACCCCACGCCTCATCGACGTGCTCGAGAGCTCCGCAATGACGTCTTCTACGCCCTCGACTAGCCAACTAACCGGGGACGCGCTGTATTGCCGCCAACGACATCATCTTCAACCTCCCGATGCCGGAGATCTTCGTCGTCGTTTCGTCGCCTCCAGGCCTCCCCCGAGCACGCTGATCATCCCATCGCCCCCTTTGTGAGTTCATGGACCAAACCCCCTTCCTCCCCGCCTCGATTTCTCGCCGTAGCCGTCGTCCCCTTGAAGACCGAATCACGCCGCCGCACGAGCTCGTCGCCGGCCACGCTTCGGTGACCAGTTGGTCCCGTGCATGTGCCGTTGCACTCACAGAAACGCGTAGTACCTCCCTAGCCTGCTACTTGCTCGAACGCAGGCCATGGCATCAAATCCGCGAGCACCCGAGCTCCGACCGCCGCTGACTTTGTTGCCGCCGCCGCTAGAGCCCACCCCCGCGCAAACCGCTACCACCGTTGGATGCGCCGCTCCGCGGGCGTTCCAGCGAGCCCTTTCGTGCTTCATTTAGCCGCCCGTAGCTCAAACCCGAGCATCTCTGGCGAGCCACCGCCATGCTTTTGGTCGCCGGCGTCGACCGCTGACGTGGTCGCTTAATTAAGGCTAATCATCACTAATCCCTCCCTGACAGACGCTAACAGACGGGCCCCACCCATTAATTAACCACAGGGTTATTCCCTGTTTAATTTAAGCTAATGACCGTGGCCCCACCGGTCTGTTTGACCTTGCCACCTCAGCATTGACCGACCCCACAAGTCAGTGCTGACCCGGCTGACGTGGCTGTTGACCAGGCCCCACCTGTCATTGCCACAGAACAACACTGTGTCACTGACCAGTGGACCCCAATGGTCAGGTTTGACCTAGACCGCTGCTGTTGACCTGCTGACATCACAGTGACGTCATGCTGACGCAGTAAATCATTTTTGGGATTTATTCTTTTACACGAAATTCCAGAAAATGTTGCAAACTTTTAAAAATCATATAAAATCAACCGTAACTCCAAATGAAACAAATTATATATGAAAAATGATCAGAAAAATCCAATCTATCCATCTGTACCATTTTCATGCATGTCAAAACAAATTATGGCTGCTGTTTAGTACAAATAATATTAATGACATTTGAATTTCACATATGGAGTTTGGATTTGAACTTAGGGTTCAAACCAACTTCATTTCACTTACTGCTAGTTGCATTAGCCCAAACCACAGCATATTGCCATGTCATGATCATGCATCATATGGGGCATTGCATTGATTGTGTTTCTTCTTTGTTTGTCGGTGCTTGTCCCCTCTCAGTAGACGATGTTCCGACGTTGTGATCGTTGACACTGATGAAGACTCAATGCTATCTTTAGAAGTGCCAGGCAAGCAAAACCCCCTTGTTCATTCCGATACAATCCCACTCTCTCGCTCCTGCTCTCTTTTACTGCATTAGGACAACACCGATTCATCTGTTAATTGCTGCGGTAGCTGAACCCCTTTATCCTTTGCATGACCTGTCATTGCCACAATAAATAGATGAAACCCACTAGCATGAGTAGGAGTTGTTTGAGCCCTGATGTGCCTACTCATTCATGTTTGTTGTCATGCCTGCTATTGCTTAGAGTTGTGTCAGGTCTGATTCATCGGGGATGAATCGGAGGTGTGTGAACATGTCCTACCATTGAGAGCTAAGTGTGTGAACACGATTTGGTAAAGGTAGCGGTGAGAGGCCATGTAGGAGTACATGGTGGGTTGTCTCATTGCAGCCATCCTGAGGAACTGAGTTCTGTGTTTGTGATCCATGACCAGCTACTACCACGCATTGGAACGCTTAAGTGCCCCTCTCGACTTATTAATCAACTTGATCTCTGTCCAGGAGTTGCAACTAGTTTCTGGTGTTTGTAGGTAGTGTTAGTAGTCTACCAAGTGGCACCCGGTACAGGTGGGCTTGGGACAGACTAGGTACAGTGGCCCGGTGTACCAAGTGGCACCAGGATGGTGGACTTGGGAACCCTGCACACATCGTTTGGGGCCGTGAGCGACACCCTGGCCGGATCTCCTTGTGGATGGAACCCGAATAGGCGATAAACCTGGACGAGAGACTTGTGTGGTCAGTCAGGTCGTGGCCGACACCCTCGCTGGGCTTCCGCTTGAAGGCTGCCGAGTACATGTCGTGTAAACGGCGGTAAGTGGTGAGAGCATGTGTGAAGAAGTACACCCCTGCAGGGTTAACATTATCTATTCGGATAGCCGTGTCCGCGGTAAAGGACTTCTGGGTTGCCTGTACAGTTCATAGACAAGTGAAAGTGGATACTCTAAAATACGCAAGATAAGCGTGAGTGCTATGGATGGCGTTCTCGTAGGAAGACAGGAGCGGATCCATAGTGGTGTATTGATATGGTGAATATGTGGACTCGTGTGCGCCACCTCAAAAGAGTTACTCGCAGTCGTAGTTCAGGATAGCCACCGAGTCAAAGCTGGCTTGCTGCAGTTAAACCCCACCATCCCCTTGTTGATAATGATGCATATGTAGTTAGATCTGATGTAAGTCTTGTTGGGTACATTTGTACTCACGTTGCTTAATTTATGTTTTTGCAGAGAGACGTCAGTCTTGCTAGTAATACTGCGTGGACTTCGATGTTTAGCTTGGTACCTCAGCTACGATATTGTGCCCTCGGCAGGATCTGGTAGATAGTCAGGCTTCTCAGCCTTTTTTTCATTTGTAGATGTCTGTACTCAGACATGTTAAGCTTCCGCATGTGCTTTGACTTGTTTGCTCTGATTGTTGGGTCGTGAGACCCATGTTTGTAATATCTCGCTCCTCGGAGCCTATTGAATAATACTTTGAGTCGTAGAGTCATGTTGTGATGCCATGTTGTATCTGCACATATCGAGCATATTGTGTGTATGTTATTGAAATGCTTGGTATGTGTGGGATCTGACTATCTAGTTGTTTATCCTTAGTAGCCTCTCTTACCGGGAAATGTCTCCTAGTGCTTCCACTGAGCCATGGTAGCTTGCTACTGCTCCGGAACACTTAGGCTGGCCGGCATGTGTCCTTCTTCGTTATTGTGTGTGTCCCTTTGGGGAAATGTCACGCGATGAATACCGGAGTCCTGTTAGCCCGCTGCAGCCCGGTTCACCGGAGTCCTGCTAGCCCAGTGCTACAGCCTGGATTCACTCGCTGATGACCGACACGTTCGATGTTGGGTCATGGATGCCTGGCCCTGTAAGTTTGTACCACTTTGGGTTCACGACTAGCCATGTCAGCCCGGTCTCCTTATCATATGGATGCTAGCGACACTATCATATACATGTGCCAAAAGGCGCAAACGGTCCCGGGAAAAGGTAAGGCGACACCCATGGGGATACCGTGCGTGATGCCGCAAAGTGATATGAGGTGTTACAAGCTAGATCGATGTGGCATTGAGTCAGGGTCCTGACATCACATAACTCATAATACAAATCGTCATCGAACATTAAGCGTGCGGACCCCACGGGTTCGAGAACTTTGTAGACATGACCGAGACACATCTCCGGTCAATAACCAATAGCGGAACCTGGATGCTCATATTGGCTGCTACATATTCTATGAAGATCTTTGTCGGTCCAACCGCATAACAACATACGTTGTTCCCTTTGTCATCGGTATGTTACTTGCCCGAGATTCGATCATCGGTATCATCATACCTAGTTTAATCTTGTTACCGGCAAGTCTCTTTACTCGTTCCGTAATGCATCATCCCGTGACTAACTCATTAATCACATTGCTTGCAAGGCTTATAGTGATGTGCATTACCGAGAGGGCCCAGAGATACCTCTCCGATACATAGAGTGACAAATCCTAATCTCAATCTGTGCTGACCCAACAAACACCTTTGGAGACATCTGTAGAGCATCTTTATAATCACCCAATTACATTGTGACATTTGATAGCACACAAGGTGTTCCTCCGGTATTCAGGAGTTGCATAATCTCATAGTCAGAGGAACATGTATAAGTCATGATGAAAGCAATAGCAATAAAACGAAATGATCATTATGCTAAGCTAACGGATGGGCCTTGTCCATCACATCATTCTCTAATGATGTGATCACGTTGATCAAATGACAACACATGTCTATGGTCAGGAAACATAACCATCTTTGATTAACGAGCTAGTCAAGTAGAGGCATATTAGGGACACTCTGTTTTGTCTATGTATTCACACATGTACTAAGTTTCCGGTTAATACAATTCTAGCATGAATAATAAACATTTATCATGAGATAAGGAAATATAAATAACAACTTTATTATTGCCTCTAGGGCATATTTCCTTCATGTAATGTGCAGCGCCTAGCTCTCAGGCGCTGCACATTGTGTTAGTAGTTGTTTGGCTGGTCCTCTCCCCCACCCCCACACAGCCCAACCCCGACCCCCACCCATGATTTCCCCTCTCCCCCTCTCAAATCCTTCTCCAAATCTTCCAAATCCGAAGATTTCTCTGTGGATTTTAAACCCAATCCCTCCCTCAAGGTAACCTACTCCGATCCCCTCGTTTTCATCCAAAAAATGCCCACATTTGCTCATTTATTGCTAGTTTGGGGAAACCCTATTTTTTATTGATCTTGAAATTTGTATGGAGATATGAGATGTTTGTTTGCCAATTTGCTAGGATTAGGCTTCTTAGTATGTTAGGGTTAGGGTTATGGGTGTTATTATGTTGGGGCTAGGGTTAGGGTTGTGCTTATGGTAATTGTTAAGTGGGGGTTAGGGTTATTGTGTCATATCCATGTTAAGGCTTTGTATTTTGTGTTAATCTTGGGATGAGTACTTATGGATGATATGTTATGTTGTGTTGTTTTAATTATTATAGGGATGAGAAGAACATGTGTGTATGTTCATCATGTCGACAAAGATGCCTTTTTGAAAGGCAATATTGAACCAGAACCATATGAGGTTGACATGGTGTTTGAGAATAGTCCTAGCTATGCCGAGGTCTTGGAACAAGTGGGGAAAGATAAGAATTGGATGGACCCAAGTGATATCGTTGAGTTTGAGGGAACGCATAATGTGAGTTTTGAAATGCACATCAGTTGGGAGACCATGCGTGTGAACTCCAGGAAAAATTGAGTTGCATACAAGGAAACAGTGGTTGAATCACTAGACAAGGCTCTTGAGTTATTTTCTACGAAGAAGGTTGAATCTAGTTTGCATTTGGACTTGAACCGGTACGCCTCCCCATTGGTTGCTAGTAGTCCTCCACCCATGAACCAAGATGAAATGAGTGAACCTACTTTGACTCAACAAGTGAGGCCAACATTAAACCGGATGTCAAACAACCAAAATGAAGCTTTGCAAGAGGAGAATGTTGAATGTGAGGACACTGACAATGAAGTTGATCACCATGACAACAATGTGGGTGATCTCGACAAATATTATGTGCAAGAGATAATGGACCCTTCCATCCCTTATTCCCGTGGCTATGCATCAGAGTCGATGGCGAAGGTCCTAATGAAGAAGTTGATGAGGAGGGGTTTGCGGTGAAGGAGGCCCACGCTTTCGAGAAGGTATGCCGGCGGGATCATCGGACACCATTGTTCAAGGATGTTAGTCTCGCGGATGAAGCCGTGGTAGATGGTGGAAACGTTATATTTCTTGGGGTTAGGCCAGCTTCTCACTGGGATTGGGAGCACGGCAAGAATGGGATTTCTTTCGGGTCTAAGTTTGAAACCTTCTTGGAATTGAAGATGTGTCTCGATGACTACTCGGTTACGCATTATCGTCCACACAAGGTGGTCAACTCAGACGTCAATGTGCGTTACACAGTTGCATGTGAGGAGCCGCGATGCCCATGGATTGTGCATGCAAGACCATGGAAGGAGGACCCACTTGGCACATAGTGAGTTGTGTACCAAGTCACATGTGCCAAGGCAAGAAGGTGGATGGCAAGGTTTTCACTATGGAAGCATATATGTATTGTCAATGCAAATCAACTAAACCAGGGTTACAAAATGATTACAAATCATCTACAAATCCTAGATCCCACAAATCTATTTCAAAATTTACATGCAAATTTCTAATCCAACCAAACAAGGGTTCCACAAATCTAAAAAATACGTAACGTTTTTCTGAATAGGAAGAAGGGGATCAGAGGAGAATACCTCTAGGATGGATTGGTGAAGAAATCCACAGAACAAATTGTCAGATCTGAAGATTTTGGGAGAAAGGATTGAGAGGGGAGAGGAGGAAGCCGCCGCTACCACGTGTATTCTGTAATTGGAATGAATGGGGTGGGGTGGGGGAGGGCTAGCGCGCGGCCGTCACAAAGTCACAGTGCAGCGCCTAGTGTGGCGCCTAGCTCCAAGGCGCTGCACTGCTCGGTGCAGGGCCCAACTATGCCACGCTAGCCAGACGTGCTGCGCCTGAGAGCTAGGCGCTGCACAGTGGAGTGTGGTGCCTGACTGTCGGGCGCTACATGAAAGGATCAGCTAAGCGATTTTTAGTTCAGTTTTGTGAATCCTTTTCGTCATGAAGTCAATTTTGTCGTTTTGCCCTGGTAGCATGAGGGGCGCAGAGAGACAGATGGGGGATCCCTTGATTGACTCGTCAGTTATGGGCGGCAGAAAAGGAAGCGTCCGCTTGCTTTAGTGACCATGGGATGCATGATATTGGAACCATGGAATGGTAAGTGAGCTGACAACACCTCCATCATTATTCTTTTTTCAGTCCCCTCCATTAGTGGGATCTAGGATTTGTAGATAGGGGATCGAGAGGATGTAGTCGCACAAGCTGTAGATTGCGGTGGACACTGACGAATCTTTGAGGGTTTGTTGATAACTGCTGCAGGCAACTCGTAATGGCAAAGTTGCAGGTTAAAGCCAGAAGGTGTGTTCTGGTGGCTCTTGCTCTAGCTAGTTTGCCTCCGAAGGCTCCGTTGTTGAGATGCAATCTATAGATGATGACTTGATGCAGAGGGTATGGTTGTGCAATGGTTGCAGTGGGGCTTCTAGCCAAACACATGTAATAGCTGGGATCGTGGAAAAGTGATGGCTGCAACACATGATTGACTTCGATGTGGTACTCCTTCTTGAGTACCTGGTCTCGTGTTTAGGGGTGAAAATCCTAAGTCTGACCCGAGTTGGTTATGGTAGGCAATGGCAATGTTCTTGCATTGTAAACTTGTAGAAGGCATTGCTCGGATATGCTCGTACTTGTTCTTTACGGTGAAAACCTAGAGTCTGACCTTTTGTGGTTGGATCCGGCGATGGTGGTGAGGGAGCATCATTCCTGTTAGGGTCCCTGCCAGCATGGACCAACTGGTCAGCCATGACACGACAACAACGATCAGGCCCAAGAGAACCGAGAGACTCAATGAGCGCTACCTGGGCCCAGAATGGGCCAACCCAATGGGCATTGCTACTTAAGCAAGACACACCGAAGGGAGGAGGCATCCAGAGGATCAGGCCAGACACAGCGGCAACTACCTACCCTCCTTCCCCTTTCTGTAGTTCATCCTGTAATCGAGAGACTGGTCCCCAAATTCATGTATGTGATACGTAATTGCTACTACTTAAGAGAGCTTGCTAGATCAATACAAGTATACTCGATCATCTGGTATCACAAAACAATTCCACCTCTCTCCGCGCGCCGATCTGGCTCAATTCGTTGAAACCAGATCACTACGGCAAGCACACTCTCATCTGATCGCCATGGATCCCTTGACCCAAGCATTCCTAGAGCGCGTGGAGACCACCCTGAAGGAGCACACCGCGGCGATCCAGGCCTTCAATGAAGGAAATATGCCCTAGAGGCAATAATAAAGTTGTTATTTATATTTCCTTATATCATGATAAATGTTTATTATTCATGCTAGAACTGTATTAACCGGAAACTTAGTACATGTGTGAATACATAGACAAACAGTGTGTCACTAGTATGCCTCTACTTGGACTAGCTCGTTAATCAAAGATGGTTAAGTTTCGTAGCCGTAGACATGTGTTGTCATTTGATGAACGGGATCACATCATTAGAGAATAATGTGATTGACTTGACCCATCCGTTAGCTTAGCACTATGATTGTTTAGTTTATTGCTATTGCTTTCTTCACTTCTACATGTTCCTATGACTATGAGATTATGCAACTCCCGAATACCGGAGGAACACTTAGTGTGCTATCAAACGGCACAACATAACAGGGTGATTATAAAAATGCTCTACAGGTGTCTCCGATGGTGTTTGTTGGGTTGGCATAGATCGAGATTAGGATTTGTCACTCTATGTTACAGAGAGGTATCTCTGGGCCCTCTCGGTAATGCACATCACTGTAAGCCTTGCAAGCAATGTGACTAATGAGTTAGTTGCGGGATGATGCATTACGGAATGAGTAAAGAGACTTGCCGGTAACGATATTGAACTAGGTATTGAGATACCGACAATCGAATCTCGGGCAAGTAACATACCGATGACAAAGGGAAGAACGTATGTTGTTATGCGGTTTGACTGATAAAGATCTTCATAGAATATGTAGGAACCAATATGGGGATCTAGGTTCTGCTATTGGTTATTGACCAGAAGTGAGTCTTGGTCATGTCTACATAGTTCTCGAACCCGTAGGGTCCGCACGCTTAACGTTCAGTGACGATCGGTATTATGAGTTTATGTGTTTTTATGTACCGAAGGTAGTTCAGAGTCCGGGATGTGATCACGGATATGAAGAGGAGTCTCGAAATGGTCGAGACATAAAGATTGATATATTGGAAGGCTATGTTTGGACACCGGAAAGGTTCCAGGTGGTTCAGGCATTTTTCCGGAGTACCGGGAGGTTACCGGACCCCCCGGGTTGTTATTGGGCCTTAATGGGCCAAGGTGGAAGAGAGGAGGAGGCGGCTAAGGTGGGGGCGCGCCCCTCCAAGCCCAATCCGAATTGGGAGGGGGCCGGCTGTCGGATATTGGGTTCCGGGAGACCCTTAAGGTTCGAACTCTCGGGTGCGTGCGAAGATCTTCCCCCTACCAATCCGCGTCTGATCGCCTTGCGAGAATCTAAGCTAAACAATGAACAACACGAGGAACACAAGATTTATACTGGTTCGGGCCACCGTTGTGGTGTAATACCCTACTCCAGTGTGTGGTGTGGTGGATTTCCTCAGGGGCTGATGATGAACAGTACAAAGGAAGAACTGCCTCGCGAGAGGTGTTCTTGAGCTGATACGGTGTTCTACTTGGGGTGGATTTGCCCGTCTCTAGATGATATTTCCCTCGCTTCTACCGCGGTGACTAGCCCTATTTATAGAGGCCCTGGTCCTCTTCCCAAATATAGAGCGGGAAGGGCGCCAACAACGGCCATTTTAAAGGGGAACATCTAGTACAAGTTATCCTGACTAAAGTTGGTCTTCGGCTGCCAGAGGCACTGGTGATGACGCCGTCTTGGGCTCCACGGTGACCTCCATCCTGCCGCTCTGCTGGTCATGGTCTCTTTGCACTGGAATGGTAACCTTTGCCAAATGCCTCGGTACTCCACGCCTGTGCTTGCCCCCTTTGCACCAAAGAGGAAACAAGGACACTGCGCAGGCTGGCGCCCGCCTGGTCTCGATCGTCACGGCTTGCGTCACGAGCTCCTCGCGAGGTACCCTTGCCTTCATCTCTCCTCCTCCTCGCGAGCCTGCCTGGCATGGCCGCTCCTGGGGAAGCCTTGCGTCGTCCGCCCCGCGAGACTTGGCCCCTCGCGAGGATCTTGAGTTTGCGCTGATGAAGATGGGTCGTACTGGGCCACCACTAGAGCCACGCCGCAAGACGCATGCAGGCAAGTCTGGGGACCCCCATTCCTAGAACACCGATAGTAGCCCCCGGGCCCAAGGCGCGCTTGGACTTGGCTTAGCAAAGAAGCGAAGGGGCAAGTGCGGAGCGCCGCGGGGCCCATCAGCCTGTGGCCCTTGGAGTTGCATGGCGGTTGATTGGACGTGGGTGCCTCCACCTCCCCATGCTACCTCGGCAACTGCCCGACTTGACAAGTCCTTGCATGCAGAAATAAGTCATGATTACCTGCGATTGTGGAGGCCGACAGTTGGCCTCCTCCGGTTAAAAATGTGGGAGAGCGCAAGCCCCCGCTGTACATCTTCCTCCTTGCTTCTTTCTTTCTCCCCGCCCCAGCTGCTCGTCGTGTCCTATGGCGCCGCCGAAGAGGTTCTCAGCCGCATAGAAAGGAAAGGCCCATTGGGATGGGCCTGACTCTCCTCCGCCCAAGCGCGACCGAGGTCATCCCTGCAAGCATCCTACGACCCCTGCAGCGGCTTCCCGTGGTCGCGGCGGTGATCTCCCGCATAGCGACGGGTGTCTGGTGGGTGAGGGGAGGCGCGTCGTGGCCGCGCAGCCTCCCAGGCCGTGCTTCCACTCGGCTGAGGTGCTGCCGGAGTTCGTCATGTGGCCAGAGGACCCAACCGGCAGCTGGCTCCAGCTTCCCCGCTTCTTCGTGGGCGAACTCCCGGCCGGCGCTCCTGGGGGCCTCTGGGTCCAAGCGGATGGCTGCTGCAGCAAGGCCTCTTGGGTTTCACTGGAGATCCTCATCACCGGGGACGTGGCTTTGGCCCGTGGCTGGCAAAGGTTTGCCCGCGCGCGTGGCTTGGGCCGGCGGTGCACCCTACATTTCAAGTTTGACAGCGACGCCACTCTCTACGTGAGGGTGTTTGGAGAAGACAACCGCCGCGTTGGGTTCCTCGAAGATGATGATGACGGCGACCGGGTGTTCAGCGATGGTCGAGATGAAGATGAAGGAGGGGGCGTGGCCGGCGGCGTTCGTAGCTCGCCAAGCTTCGGTGGATCCCCTTCGGACGACAGTTCCTCCAGCGGCAGCCGTGACCAGCCTCCGCGCCGTCGCGCTCGCCTTGAGGGAGGTAGCGGGTCAGCCCGTTGTCGCGCCTCAGTGAAGCGTGAGGAGGGGTCTGAATGAACTCCGGAGGGCAGTACGAGCCTTCGCCATGAGTCGTCGCCGGGCAAGCCGTGTCTATTTTGTTTTTCTCCCTTTCCTGCACAAAGAGAGAGTAGTGTGGGGCCCCGTAGGGGTGTGCTCGACTGTTGCCGTTAACTATTATGCTATTTTCATTACTCCCGTGCTATGTTTTGGTGTTGTGTGCTCGTGCGTAGGAACCACTTAGCTTGGGGAGACTTGCTGCAGTCTTTGCTTCTCGAGGCTGAGACCTCGTCGTGCGCCTCGAGGCCTGCAAGAGTTAGTAAGGGGGGATAACTTTCGAACCTGGTCATGAGGGCGACCGGCTCAGGTCTTGTGTTTGTGTCGTGATGCCCGTGGGGCACAGACCGGGAGGAGTGCTCCCACGGTGGACTTGGATAGAGAAGCCTCACGAGACTGGGCCAGAAAGCACTCGCGAGGGCGCCCGCGCAGCCACCTCGCGAGACATGCAAAAGAGAAGATGAGTCAGGGGGACAACAAAGATAGAGAATCACGGGCCGGGGATGGCAACAACGCTAAAATCAACTCCAATAAAATTTCAAATAAGGATGAACAAGCCAACTGCAGAAAGCAAATGAAAAAGCCACGTCCGGCACCTAATCTAGTCTTTGATGTCTTCTCACCAGTGCGGAGCTAAGTGCTGCCCCTGGGCGTGGGCGGGAGCCCCCGAGGCCCGAGGGCGGCTCTCTAGAGACTCCGGGGCATGTACAACCCCAACTCATTATTATGTGAGAGTGTCACGGGCGGTGAGCTTCACAGGCATTGGCCTTCTTCACAGGCACCGGGCCTTTCTCGGGGCAATGAGCTTCAGAGGCGTTGGCCTTCTTCACAGGCACTGGGCCTTTCTTGGTACGACAAGCTTCACAGGCGCCGGGCCTTCTTCACAAGCGCTGGGCCTTCCTTCAAGGGTAGAACTTCCGGAGGTGCTGGATGTTCCACGCGTTCGGGATGGGCACCCCCTCCTGAGTCTCCAGGCGCGTGGCGCCAGGCCTGGAGACATGAACAACCTTGAACGGGTCCTCCCACATGGGAGAGAGCTTGTGCAACCCTTCCCTGGACAGCACTCGCCTGAGCACGAGGTCACCTACCTCAAGGGTCCTAGGGTGGATGTTGCGGTAGTGGTATCGCTGCAACGCCTGTTGGTATCTTGCTTCCCGAAGCGCAGCCTCCCGACGGTGTTCCTCCCCCAGCACGAGGTCCATCCCCCGCATGGCGTCCTGTTATTCTTCATCGAAATCCAGGACCCGCGTGGAGCGATGCCGGACCTCATGAGGGAGGACTGCCTCAGCCCCGTAGACGAGGAAGAACGGGGTTTCGCCAGTCGACTTGATAGCGGTTGTGCGGATGGACCATAGAACGGACTAGAGCTCGTCGTACCAGCCCCTGCCGCAGGCCTCCAACTTCATCTTGAAGGTTCTAGTTTTGAGGCCTTTCAGGATCTCCGCGTTGGCACGTTCAGCCTGGCCGTTGCTCTGAGGGTGTGCCACCGAAGTGTAGCATATCTGCGTTCCAACGTTAGCATAATATGTTTTGAAGAGATTGCTGGTGAACTGCGAACTGTTGTCGGTGATGATGCGATTAGGCACCCCAAACCGGCTCACAAGGCCCCTTATGAATTTGACCGCCGAGCCAGCTGGGATGGTGCAGACAGCTTCCACCTCTACCCACTTTGTGAACTTGTCAACGACGACATAGAGGTAGCGGTAGCCCCCTGGCGCGCGGGGAAACGGGCCCAAGATGTCCAGTCCCGAAACAGTGAATGGCCATGAGAGGGGGATGGTTTGTAGTCCCTGAGCGGACTGGTGAATCTGCTTAGCATGGAATTGACAAGCTTCACAAGCTTTCACCAGCTCGATCGCTTCATTGAGTGTTGTTGGCCAATAGATCCCGCTCCGAAACGCCTTGCCGACGAGGGTCCGTGAAGACGAGTGGTGCCCACAGTCTCCGCCGTGAATGTCTGCCAGCAACTCTTTCCCTTGCCCCCTAGAGATGCAACATAGGGAAACATCATTCGACCTCTTCCGATAGAGTTCTCCATCTTGGATGCAATAGGCCGTGGCCTGCCGCGCCACGCGTTCTGTGTCCTCCTCCTTCTCTGGCAGAGTCCCTTGCATCAGGTAATATTTGAATTCTGCGGTCGAACATCCCTCCTGAGGCTCCAGCACCAAGAGCAGGCGAGCTCCTGAGGTTGGGCCGCAGGCCAGGGCTCCCGAGGCAGGCAGTTGAGGGAGCTCCTCCCGAGGCTGCACCGTACTTGATAGTGACGGTGCTCCTAAGGGTTTGAAGATTCATTCCTCGAAGACGTCGGGCTCCTGAGGCAGTTGCCTGGACGCCCTCCTGGCGATGTCATCAGCCTCTTGATTGGTGTCGCGGGGTACATGCTGCAACTCTAACCCCCAAAACTGCTTTTCCATCTTGCGAACCTTCGCAAGATATGCTTCAATGTGTTCGTCCTTCGGCTCGTACACCTTGTTGGAAAAGTTGACGAGGAGTTGTGAATCGCCCTTGATGATGAGGCGCTTTACCCCCAAGGCGGCTGCAGCTTTCAAGCCTACTATGAGGCCCTCGTATTCTGCTATGTTATTGGAGACCTTCTCTCCATGCTGGAAGCAGAGCTGCACGACATAATAGAGTTTGTCCTGAGAGGGAGATATGAGCACTGCGCCGGCCCCTGCGCTATGTCGCGAGAACGCTTCGTCGAAGTACCTGACCCAGCCGTCCGGTGCTTCACTTCCTGGGGAAAGCGACCGATCCTCGCCCGCTTCGAGCCCTGGCGCCTTTGTCCATTCCGCCACGAAATCTGCAAGTGCGGCTCCCTTGACGACCCTGGTCGTGCTGAATTCCAGCTGAAATGCTTGCAACTCGATGTTCCTTCGGCGACCCTTCCAGCTGAGTTGGGGCTCCTGAGCACCCTTTCCAAGGGATATGCCGAGACGACCTTGATGGGGTGACCTTGAAAGTAGTGATGTAACTTGCGTGAGGCCACTAGTAACGCGAGCAAGAGTTTCTGAGGCATGGGGTATCGCGCCCTTGCGTCCTGCAGCATCGTGCTAACGAAGTACACGGGATGCTCGACAAGGTTGAGGGTGCTGGCATGGCTTGCGTCTTCTGGAGGTCGAGGCGCCTCCTGAGATGGCGGAGCCCCCAGCGCTTGGTCGCCTAGCAGGGCCTCCTTCGCCTTGGGTGCGTCCCGCTGCTGAGGCTGATTCCCATCTGCTGCGGCCGTGGTCTTCGCGAGGCTCTCTTGGCCTTGTGTTGCTGTGGCCGAGGTTGCGACCGAGACGGTCTTGACCCGGCGCTCCTCCCGAACCGCCACTAGGGCTGCGCTGGCGGAGTAGGGTGAGGTCGCAAGGTAGAGCACCAAGGGCTCCTGAGGGCGCGGAGCCATCATCACCGGGGCTGGTAAGGTACTTCTTGAGATCTTGGAATGCTTTGTCAGCCTCTTCAGTCCATTCAAATAGGCCCCTCTTCTTCATCATCTTGAAGAAGGGCAGTGCTCGCTCTCCCAGCTTGGAGATGAAGTGTCCCAACGCGGTTACTCACCCGGTGAACTTCTGCATTTCTCTGAGGGTCTTCGGCGGACTCATGTCTTCGACTGCCTTGACCTTCTCTGGGTTAGCCTCGATACCTCTGTGGGACACGAAGAAGCCCAAAAGCTTGTCTGAAGGGACTCCGAATACGCACTTCTCCGGGTTGAGCCACAGGTCGACTTCGTGAAGGCTCGCGAAGGTTTCTTCCAGGTCCTGTATCAGGGTCTTCGCCTCCCGAGACTTCACCACGATGTCGTCGATGTAGGCCTCGGCGTTTCTTCCGAGCTGCCAGCCCAAGGCGATGTGCATCAGTTGCTGAAAGGTCGCGCCCGCGTTGTGCAATCCGAACGGCATGCAGGTATAGCAGTATACTCCACATAGGGTCACGAAAGCCATTTTCTCCACATCTTCTACCGCCATCTTAATTTGGTGATAGCCCGAGAAGGCATCCAGGAAGCACAATAGGCCGCACTCGGCGGTGGAATCGATGATCTGGTCGATGCGGGGGAGCGGGAATGGATCCTGAGGGCATGCCTTGTTGAGGTTGGTGAAGTTGACGCACATGCACTCCTTTCCTCCCTTTTTTGTCACAACAACAGGGTTGGCCAGCCATTCAGGATAGTGAACTTCGCGAATGACACCTGCAGCCTCCAACTTGCGGGTTTCTTGGACGATGAAGGCCTGCTTCTTGGTGGACTGTCGCCTTGCCTTCTGCTTCACGGGGCGCACATTGGGGCATACGTTCAGATGATCCTCAATCACATCTCATGGGACCCCTGCTAGCTGATCGGGTTCCCATGCAAACACCTCCTTGTTTGCGCGCAGAAATTTCACCAGGGCCTCCTCCTATTCAGAGTCGAGATTGGCGCCTATGGTGAAGGTAGTGCCAGAGGATCCATCTTCGTCGACTGGTACTAGCTTGGTCTCCGCCTTGTCTTGGGTGAACATCTGCTTCTTCTTGGCCGGTGCAGCCACCTTGGGCTCGAGGGTGTCAGCACTGGTGGGCTGCGCCACTGCGGCCGCCTTGAAAGCGAGCTTGAGCACCTGCAGTGCATCCCTCGCGTCTCCAAACACGGTAAGGACGCCACTGCTCCTGGGCATCTTCATGAGGTTGTAGGCCGGGTGAGTCACCGCCATGAACTGGGCCAAGGCAGGGTAGCCGAGGATGGCATTATACGGGAGGCCGATGGGGGCAATGTCGAAGTCAACCAGCTCTGTGCGGAAGTTGTTGTTGGTGTCAAAGGTCACCGGGAGGCGGATCTGCCCCAGGGAGTTGGTGGGGCTACCTCCGACGCCTAAGAAAGGCTTGCTCCGTTGGAGTTGCCCCAGCGGCACGTGGAGGAGGATCAAGGCTTCCACTGAGAGCATGTTGAGGGCGGCCCCACCGTCGATGAGGGTCCTGGTGATGGCCACCTGGCAGACGGTGGGGCCGCACAACATCGGGAGCACGCCCGAACATGCGGTGTTGGAGGGGTGATCGTCCGAGCTGAAGGTCAAATCGGCCTTGGGTGCCAGCCAACCCAGGGGGGCTTCACGGCGCCTGAGGACGCCACCGATCCGGCGGACGAATGGCTTGACGTGGTGGCTCGAAGGTGGCGCCAACGAGCCGCCCAGGAGAGCTGCGATGACCGGGTGTGCCGGCGCAACATAATGGGTGAGGAAGAGGCTGTGCAACTCCTCCTAGGAGGCCACAGAAGCCGCTGGCAGGTGGAGCAACCACATGCGCGGGACGCCAGTGAGGGCCATGGGCAGCCAGTTAGCCATGACCCTATCATCGCCCCCTGCCTCGAGGATGGCCTCCTCATACGCCAGCAGGAAAGCCAGCGGATCGGCCATGCCATCGTAGCGCGGCGGCATGTCCGGCTTGAACTTGTTCGGCCACTGCACTTGTCGCAAGGCGGGGGTTAGGGCTTGGAGCCCCCCGGTCCCCGCGTCGGCGTAGACAGCCGGAGCAGGCGACGCGTTGCCCGCCATGAGGGCGGAGCGCGATGCTAACGGAGAGCGAGTCGACGGAAGGGAGAACTTCGGTGCACCCCTACCTGGCGCGCCAAATGTCGGATGTTGGGTTCCGCCAGACCCTTAAGGTTCGAACTCTGGGGTGCGCGCGAAGATCTTCCCCCTACCAATCCGCGTCTGATCGCCTCGCGAGAATCTAAGCTAAACGATGAACAACATGAGGAACACAAGATTTATACTAGTTCGGGCCACCGTTGTGGTGTAATACCCTACTCCAGTGTGTGGTGTGGTGGATTTCCTCAGGGGCTGATGATGAACAGTACAAAGGAGGAACTGCCTCACGATAGGTGTTCTTGAGCTGATGCGGTGTTCTACTTGGGGTGGATTTGCCCGACTCTAGATGATATTTCCCTCGCTTCTACTGTGGTGACTAGCCCTATTTATAGAGGCCCTGGTCCTCTTCCCAAATATTCAGCGGGAAGGGCGCCAACAACGGCCATTTTGAAGGGGAACATCTAGTACAAGTTATCCTGACTAAAGTTGGTCTTCGGTTGCCAAAGGCACTGGTGATGATGTCGTCTTGGACTCCACGGTGACCTCCATCCTGCCGCTATGCTGGTCTTGGTCTCGTTGCACTGGAATGGTAACCTTTTCCTGATGCCTCGGTACTCCATGCCTGTGCTTGCCCCCTTTGCACCAAAGAGGAAACAAGGACACTGAGTAGGCTGGCGCCCGCCTGGCGCCCGCCTGGTCTCGATCGTCATGGCTTGCGTCACGAGCTCCTCGCAGGTACCCTTGCCTTGATCTCTCCGCCTCCTCGCGAGCCTGCCTGGTGAGGCCGCTCCTGGGGAAGCCTTGCGTCGTCCACCCCGCGAGACTTGGCCCCTCATGAGGGTCTTGAGTTTGCGCTGATGAAGATGGGTCATACTGGGCCACCACTCGAGCCACGCCACAGGCCGCAGGCAGGCAAGTCTGGGCATCCCCGTTCCCAAAACGCCAACACTGTCCCCCCTTTCCTTCTCTCCCTCTCCCTCTTCCTTCTTCTCCTACTCCAACTAGGGAAAGGGGGAAACCTACTCCTACTGGGAGTAGGACTCCCGCCCTTGGGCACGCCATGAGAGGGCCGTCCCTCCCCTCCTCCACTCCTTTATATACGGGGGATGGGGAACCCCATAGACACACAAGTTGATTGTTTAGCCGTGTGAGGTGCCCCCCTCCACAGATTCTCACCTCGGTCATATTGTTGTAGTGCTTAGGAGAAGCCCTGCATCGGTAACTTCATCATCACTGTCATTACGTTGTCGTGCTGACGAAACTCTCCCTCGACCTCAGCTGGATCTAGAGATCGTGGGACGTCACCGAGCTAAATGTGTGCAGATCGCGAAGGTGCCGTATCTTCGGTGCTAGGATCGGTCGGATCGTGAAGACGTACGACTACATCAACTGCGTTGTCATAACGCTTCTGCTTTTGGTCTACAAGGGTACGTAGACAACACTCTCCCCTCTCGTGCTATGCATCACCTAGATAGATCTTGCGTGATCATAGGATTTTTTTAAATTGCTACGCTCCCCAAAAGTGGTATCAGAGCCAGGTCTATGCATAGATGTTATATGCACGAGTAGAACACAGAGAGTTGTGGGCGATAATAGTCATACTGCTTACCAGCATGTCATAATTTGATTCGGCGGTATTCTTGGATTGTAGAATCAAAAGTATGTCTAGAGGGGGGGTGATTAGACTACTTGACCAAATAAAAATCTAGCCTTTTCACAATTTTAATTCTTGGCAGATTTTAGCAACTTAGCACAAGTCAAGCAATCAACCTACACATG
The DNA here is from genome assembly GCF_002162155.2 of Triticum dicoccoides. Classification (NCBI taxonomy): domain Eukaryota; kingdom Viridiplantae; phylum Streptophyta; class Magnoliopsida; order Poales; family Poaceae; genus Triticum; species Triticum dicoccoides. Next base: position 350,595,679 of record NC_041381.1, read on the forward strand.
CAATTCTAAGACTATTGCAGCGGAATGTAAAACAATTGCACATGAAGGTAAAGGGAGGAGTTTGAGGGAGCAAACGCAATGTAGACACGGAGATTTTTTATCCGTGGTTCCGATAGGTGGTGCTATCGTACATCCACGTTGATGGAGACTTCAACCCACGAAGGGTAACGGTTGCACGAGTCCACAGAGGGCTCCACCCATGAAGGGTCCACGAAGAAGCAACCTTGTCTATCCCACCATGGCCATCGCCCACGAAGGACTTGCCTCACTAGGGTAGATCTTCACGAAGTAGGTGATCTCCTTGACCGTACAAACTCCTTGATTCAACTCCACAATCTTGACGGAGGCTCCCAAGTGACACCTAACCAATCTAGGAGACACCACTCCCCAAAAGGTAATAGATGGTATGTTGATATGAACTCCTTGCTCTTGTGCTTCAAATGATAGTCTCCCCAACACTCAACTCTCTCTCATAGGAATGGATTTGGTGGAAAGATGATTTGAGTGGAAAGCAACTTGGGGAAGGCTAGAGATCAAGATTTATGTGGTTGGAATGGAATATCTTGACCTCAACACAAGTGTAGGTGGTTCTCTCTCGGAAAATGTATGATGGAAGTGTAGGCATGTTCTGATGGCTCTCTCCACAAATGAAGAGTGGGTGGAGGGGTATATATAGCCCCCACACAAAATCTAACTATTACACACAATTTACCAAACTCGGTGGGACCGAATCAAAGAACTCGGTCAGACCGATTTAATTCATAATGTGACCGTTAGGCATTTCGGTGGGACCGACATGTCAACTCGGTGGGACCGATTTCATTAGGTTTAGGGCATAACGTAATCTCGGTGAGACCAATTACACAAACTTGGTGGGACCGATTTTGGTAATAAGCTAACCAGAGAGTTGGTCAGGCAAACTCGATGGGACCGATTCGCTCATCTCGGTTAGACCAAAACGTTACGAAGGGGAAATAGAGAGTTTGCATTGCAATCTCGGTGGGACCGATCGGTCATCTCGGTTGGACCGAAACGTTACGAAGGGAAACAGACAAATTGCAATCCCATCTCGGTGAGACCAAGATCCCTATCGGTAAGACCGAAGTGACTAGGGTTTGTGGTAGTGGCTATGTCAAGTGAACTCGGTGGCGCCGAATAGAAAGGTGGGGCCGAGTTTGACTTTTGGTTTGGGACACATGTGGATATGGGAAAGTAGTTGAGGGCTTTGGAGCATATCACTAAGCACTTTGAGCAAGAAACCCATTAAGAAACACCTCACCCCCTTTTAATAGTATTGGCTTTTCCTATGGACTCAATGTGATCTTGGATCACTAAAATTAAAATGTAGAGTATTGAGCTTTAGAGCTTGAGCCAATCTTTTGTCCTTGGCATTTTGAGGGGTCCACATTCCTAATCCATGCCATGCCAAACATTGAACTTTCCTGAAATATTTATCTTGAAATAGCATTATTTCAATGAGCTATATGTTGTTAATAATTACCAAAACCACCCAGGGATAGTTGCACTTTCAATCTCCCCCTTTTTGGTAATTGATGACAACATATAGATCAAAGCTTCGACAAATGATCATAAGATTGAAAAACATCGTCGCTTTGAGAAGTATGTGATAAGAAAGAGCTCCCCCTAAATTTGAAAATTATTTAAAATTTTCTTTTGAATGCAAATTCACAATCGATTAGGATCATGGGTTACTCTTCCATGTCAGATACATCTTGGTGGAGCGCTCAAAATGATTGAAATTAAGAGCATGCACTCATCACCAAGCAAGTGAATGATCATATATGAGATATAAGAGATAGTATCATCCAAGCAATCATTAAAGTAACATATGATCAAACACATGATCATACAAGTATCTCACACAAGGACATAGAGTATTTAAGCAAGCACACAAGTTCAAACCAAAAGCAAGAGAGATAAAAAAGGCAACTCTCTCTCTCTCGAAGCCTATGATCTATGCATATTTCTCCCCCTTTGGCAACAAGTTACCGAAAAGTTTAAAAATGTGTAGGCTATGAGTCTCTCAGGCTTGGTCTTCGAGAGGTGGTGTAGACAGTACTCCAAGGACGAATGCATCTGTTGATGTAGCTGGAGCTGGTGGAGTGGCTGCTGGAGGTGGCACTGAAGCTGTAGCTGTTGGTGCTAATGCTGTAGCTCTAGTATCTAGTGTAGGCACTGCAGCAGACCTCAGACCTCTAGGCACTCACTAAAAAGCATCAGTAGTAGCCTTCCCCTTCTTCTCTTCTGCTTCCTCCTGATGCTGCTCAACTGTTGTTTGGATCTCAGTTACCTTTAGATCAAGATCATAAAATTTGGTCTCTATGATCCCCTCCAAGCTCTCCTGGTTTTGAGTCAGGGTGGCCAAGCCCTTCTCAATCCTCAGTGTAGACTGGATCAGATATGCTAGTTGATCTTGCTTGCTCTTCAAGAAAACTTGAGATGCCTCTGCAACACTTGGCATCTTGGCAGCTTTCTCAGCCTTTGTTGTGGCTCTCTTCTCCTGTGCTTGAGCTGACGATGGTTCCTCCTCATTCATCACTACAATGTTGTCTTCAAAATCAGGATATAAGGTTAAATGCTCCTTATCCAACAGATATGTTCCTGTGCCCATCTTGGAGTTGATGAGATCCTGAATGTGTGGAGCATACCCACAGCTTCTCTTCTGGTCAGCTATTGTCCTCTTGATTGTTTCTACAATCAAACTCATAACCTTGAACTTCTGAGGGATGTCAAAAATGTGTAGCAGGTTGATAGAATGCCCTCTGATCATCTTGTGATCTCCTGACTTGGGTAGCAGAGTGTGCCTAAGGATTGTGTTGATGGTAGGCAGACCAGACAACAGATAGTGTACAGATCCAAGCTTATGTGTTTCCAAAGCTTTATCTGGGATCTCCTTGTACATGTTTGCCATAGAGTTGTGGTCTTTCTTCTTCTTGGCATACACATCCCAGTCGTCCTCATGCTCCTCTGGGGCATTTATCAGCTTGGCCCATTCTTCAACAGTGGATTGGTACCTAGTACATTTAGACATAATCCTCTCATCTGGATAGAAATGGGCAGTGGAGTAGAATTGCAGAACTCCACAAGCTTTGAAGTTGTCATATACACCTGGGTAGTGATCTTCTTTCTTCTTGATGTACTCCCAGTTGATCCATCTCATGTCACATACCATTGGCTTCTTGTCAAGCAGAATGGTCTCATAAAAGTCTTGCTATTCTCTGGTGTGGAACATGTAATCAACAGCAGTCCTCCTCCTCACAGCATAGGGATCAGACTGTCTCCAGAGTCTCAGTCCTGCATCCTTCCTGATGTTCATGTCTTCAGCCACAGGATGAGCATCATTATGGTCTGGAATCTTGGGCTTTAACTTTCTCAAAACAAGAGATTCATCATCTTCTTCTTCAGCTTGAGGCGCTGGAGCCTTGTTCTTTTCTTCAGCAGGAATGTTTCTGGTGCTTCTCTTTGATGCAGACTTCTGAGCTTGAGCTTTGGGAGCAGACTTGGGCTTTAATGGAGCAGCCCCTGACTTTATAGCATCTCCTATAAGCTTCTGAGCTTTAGATGCTGGTGTAGTATCCTCTTCCTCTTCTTCTTCATCATCTCTCATCATGGAGGGCTTGCCAATGACTCTGGCAATGGTCTTCTTGACCCTCTCCTTCCTTTTCTTGCCATCTCTAGCCTCTTTGCACTACAAAAAAAATACACTTCCATGATGATACGTGTTTGTCACAGTAGGTCGGATTTTTTGTGATGCATGTACATCCATGACGATTTTATGACAGAATGAAGATAGTCATACATGTGCTGTCGTAGAAGTGTTCCATGACATTACCAAAATTATCATCACGGAAGTGTCCACTTCCATGACGATAAATTGCGCGTCACAGAAGTGCTTTCGTCAAGGGTGACCGACATGTGGCATCCACCGTAACGGAACACCGTTAAGCTGGTCGGGTTTTGGATCCGATAACCCGTTAATAGCCGCGACCAATGGGGATTTTCCATGTGTAAAATCATCATTGGGTGGAGGAAACACGTGTCGGCTCATCGCTGGGACAGATGTCATCCACTCATTGGACAGAAGGCGCCTATGATACATCAACACATGGCACGGCCCAACAGAGGCCCATTCCTTTGAAAAGGCCGGCCCGTTTGACTTGGTCAAAAGGTGGCGGGCCGGCCCATGGAAAGCCTGTTAACGGCCTGTTCGCATATAGCCCATTTACAGCCTGCTAACCCAAGGCCCGTTACGCCCTACCGAATTAGGCCCAGTAGCGTCATCTAGGCCATCCAATATGATTCCAGCCCGTTTTCACTTCTGGCCCATGTATGGCCCATGACGTCTTTCGGCCCATATGAGGCCCTATGTAACTCTTGGCCTATTAACGGCCCATGGTGAAACTGGCCCGTAATGAAAAGTGTATCACTTTACACCCATTAACGGCCCATGGTGAAACTGGCCCGTAATGAACAGTGTATCACTTTACACCCATTAACGGCCCGTGGTGAAACTGGCCCGTAAAGAACAGTGTATCACTTTATACCCATTAACGGCCCGTTATTCCGTTGGGCTGTTTCCAACCCATGTTATCTTCCGGCCTGCTCAGAGCCCATTTACTCTTGGGCTCATTTCCATCATTCGTTTACTTACAGCCCGTTACTGTCATTTTCTGCTTGTGGGCCAAATTCAGCCCGTGGTTACAGTCGGCCGGTTTGTGGTCCGTTAATACGTTGGGCCGTTTTCATAGCGTCATGAAATACGGCCTATTAACGATGGCCCATTATGGTCGGCCCATGAACGGACGATTCCAACTCTAGCCCGTTTACGACCATAATGCAGTCTGTTTGGCCCATGTTTGGCCAATCGAACCTACGGCCTGTATAAGGCCCATTGATGATACGGCCTGTAGAAGGCCCATTGTTTCTATATCCCGTAGAAGGCCCATTGTTTCTACGGCGCGTAGAAGGCCCACTGTTTCTACGACCCGTAGAAGGCCCACTGTTTCTACGTCTCGTAGGAGGCCCAGTGTCACTACAGTAAATATTAGCCCATGGTTATTGTGGCCTAGTTTTAAAAAATTATTGCAGCCACTAGCAAACCACGGAAAAAGAACTGCACTGACTACAAGCAAACAAATAAACAAGACAACAAGGAAATAAATAAGCAAGCAACTTACCCTAGGCTATCATGGCTATTACACATATTTCATCCACTGGGCATCAAAGTTCGCCACTAGTGCAAATATAGGGAACACAGCAGCATATAAACACCGCAGCAAAACAAGTCCAGAACTGAAACCACTTCAGAATATCTCAAGAAACAACACCTGGGTACCCATAATGATGGCAAGATGCTTAGCAAGCTTATTAACTTTCTCTTGTTTGGCGCTTAAGTCCTCTAGCGCTTGCTGTTGCACCAGAAAGTATGCATCTGAATTCTGCAGGGACTTACTCAGTCCTTCGGCTTCCTGTCGCATAACATCTGATCGATGTCTTTCAACTTGAAGTTGAGACTCAAGAAGCCTAACTGATTCAGGCAACGATTTCGAAGAGCTGGTGCCAGCAGTGGTAGCCAGTAACTCAAACACTACATCAAGACAGGGCTTTGGGGTTGTCTCAGTGTCTTCAATATAGTTTTTATCAGCTTTCTTGGAGACCAACAGGGATGTCTCACTATCTTGAACCTTATCTGCATTACTTCCTTTACCGTTGCATAACAGGGTACTCTTCTCCAATATTTTATCCGCGTTCTAAAAGAGAAACAAACAAACACATCTCATGTTTACAATGTAGTATATGAAACTCATTTTGGTAAACCAGATAAGTAGTAAGGTGGACAGGATAACAGCATGAAACAAACATATATCTATGTAGTATGGTCACTTTATGGTCTATATCATTCTAGTGTATGTTGCCAAATCAAGATAGATACAGTTCGAATCATATCTATTTAAGACAAAGCAGCATAGACAGAATATAAGTGTGGGAAACTACACAGCAATAACAACACTTGTAATGTGCATGGCATGAGAACATAACTGTTTATTCAATTGAAACTGAAATCAACATAGAGCAAGTTACAACAGCAAACAACCAAACACCTTGAAGAAACAGGTTTAAAACATACCTGTTGCACCATTGGAGTTTCAATTGCATCCTTCAAATTTGAAATTAGTTGGTATCAGTAAATACAGTGATGCAAGAGCAAAGTAGTATGAACTATAGCTACGGAACCTGACCTGAGAACAATTCTTCTTCTGCTTTAAGTGTTGACTTCGGGTTCAGAGTGGTGGCCCTCGTGATTTGGGCACTGCAGTTGCCTTACTAACTGCTCGTGTTTGGGTGCCCTGTGGTGGAGACAGTGCTGTGTCAACGAGAACTGGGTGTCTATCTGCTGGGGTTGGGGTTAGAAGGGGTGTAGCTGGTTTTTTGTCCAACTGGGTAGGGGTACAATCTGCATGAGTGTGGGTTATGTGTGGTGGGGCTGGTTCTTGGGCAAGTGCAACCGTGGTTCTATCTGCATCGACAGGTAGCACGATCTTTTCTGAAGACCGTGTTTTTACTCCCACAGATACTGCCATCACTCCCTCCAATTGAAATGGCTGGTAAACAAGAAAAGTAATTGAATGTACAAACATTGTAAGATATACAGGTGCAATGGATAGTAGGGAAGAAAACAGGGCATGAAATAATTCACATTTATGTTGTCTAAGAAAACAGAATAGCAGGACATAATTTCACATATATGATAGCTAATTAAACAGGATAGCATGACACAATTTCACATGTATGATGGCTAACTAAATAGGATAGAATGACATACTTCAAAATATGATGACTATGTAAATAGGATGACATGATATAACTATACGATGTGTTTATTAAAGTGGTTGGCATGCCATAAATCACAAACATGCCGTCGATGGAAACATGATGGCATGATATAATTAATGGATAGAATGACATAATTTAAAATATGATGACTATGTAAACAGGATGAGATGATATAACTATATTATGTCTTTAGAAAATGGGTTGGCATCCCATAATTCAGATGCATGTTGTCTATGTAAACATCATGGCATGACATAATTCAAATATATGATTTATATACTAAGGAAGTGAGGAGAGGGCAATCACATATATGACGTGTCAACTAAGGAGATGGCATTCAATATTGTGTATATGATGTAAAAACTAAGCATTCACTACAAAAAAGACACATCCGTGACATTTTGGGCCGAACGAAATTTTTTTCTGTCATACATATGACACTTCTATGATGATAATTGTGACAAAACCCGGTATCATCATAGATGTGGTGGGCTCCTACTTCTATGACAAAAAATCATGACAGAAAATGGGCTTTTCATCCTGAGTGGGCCGGAGACGCAGCTGCATGACATTCTTTGGGCCGTCCATGACTGAAAAAACCATGGTAGAAGCGAGGGGGAGGAAAATTTTGGGGAGTTGTCGGTTACGGTGGGACATCGGGGGCCGAGCGATGCGCGTTTCTCTTGTACATGTACGCGCGTGTATGCGAGGCGTTGGCTCTAACTGAACCCGAGCGAGGCATTGGGCTCTAACTTGTCACACCCAATATGCGATGCTATCCTAAAGAGACTCGAAGGTCCCACCAAGGATAGAACCGCATATTGAAACGCTTTTGCAAGGTGGATATCATTACATCAACATTACATAATAGATGGGGATACATACAAGAGGCATACAATGCCACACGAATACAACATCATCTTACATAAGAGCACCATTCGACTACGGATGAAACACAAACAGAAACTCAAACGACATCCACCCTGCTATCCCAGGCTGCCGACCTGGAACCTATCCCCTGATCGAAGAAGAAGCAGAAGAAGAAGTCCAAAACAAGCAAATATCGCTCTCGCGTCATGGTCATCGCATAATCTGTACCTACAACTGTTGTTGTAGTAATCTGTGAGCCACGAGGACTCAGCAATCCCATTACCATGAGTATCAAGACTACCAAAGCTTAATGGGTAAGAAATGGATAAGTGGTGAGGTTGCAGCAGTGACTAAGCAAGTATGGTGGCTAACATACGCAAATAAGAGCGAGAAGAGAGCAAACGGAATGGTCGTGAAACTAGCAATGATCAAGAAGTGATCCTGAACTCCTGCTTACGTCAAACATAACCCAAAACCGTGTTCACTTCCCGGACTCCGCCGAAAAGAGACCATCACGGCTACACACACGGTTGATGCGTTTTAATTCGGATCTGGTGTCAAGTTATCTACAACCGGACATTAACAAATTCCCATCTGCCACATAACTGCGGGCATGGCTCTCGAAAGTTTATACCCTGTAGGGGTGTCCCAACTTAGCCCATGATAAGCTCTCGCGATCAACGAAGGATATTCCTTCTCCCGGGAAGACCCGATCAGTCTCGGAATCCCGGTTTACAAGACATTTCGACAATGGTAAAACAAGACCAGCAAAGCCGCCCGATGCACCGACAATCCCGATAGGAGCTGCACATATCTCGTTCTCAGGGCAACACCGGATAAGCGAAGCGTACAGGTACCGACGTACCCCAAGTTGCCAAGGGATGGTCCCGCACGGTGCTCTAGTTTGGACCAACACTTAGACAAGCATTGGCCCGGGGGGGCTAAAATAAAGATGACCCTTGGGTTAATTACTCCCAAGGGAAAAGTAGGTGGTGGTGAGGCAAATGGTAAAACCAAGGTTGGGCCTTGCTGGAGGAGTTTTATTCAAAGCGAACTGTGAAGGGGGTCCCATAAATTAGCCAACCGCGTAAGGAACGCAAAATCCGGTAACATAATAACGGTATGACGGAAACTAGGGCGGCAAGAGTGGAACAAAACACAAGGCATAAGGCCGAGCCTTCCACCCTTTACCAAGTATATAGATGCATTAATTAAATAAGAGATATTGTGATATCCCAACCAAATCCTGTCCACCATGGAGTAATCTTCAACTTCACCTGCAACTAACAATGCTATAAGAGGGTCTGAGCAAAGCGGTAACATAGCCAAGCAATGGTTTGCTAGGAAGGGTGCAAAAGGTTAAAGGCTGACATGGCAAATTGGGAGGCTTGAAGAGCAAATGATAGGTAGCGCAGCATAGCGATAGAACGAAGCAACTAGCATAGCAATGATAGTAGTGAGATCTAGGGTAGCGGTCATCTTGCCTGAAATCCCGCAAGGAAGAAGAACGAGTCCATGAAGAAGATGAAGCCACGAAGACGAACCAAGCATAGACGAACGAATCCTCACGATCGCAATGAAAACGGGAACTATCGAGAAGAAGCACACAACATGGTAAACACACCACACATAAACATGACATGATGCTCAACCAAGTATGATGCAAGACAAGACTACATGAAGCTACTCATGGCAAGAGATGATGCAAACAAGAGCAACACATCAAGGCAAGTTTAAATGAGGCCGGGAACAACATTTAACAATTCCGGTGAATCCTCATATGCAAATTTTTGAAATTGGTCCAGAACTGAATAAACCTTATGTTCAAGTTGTTAAACAACAAGTTAAAGAGCATCAAGAGGATCTACACGAAATTCTAGTCAAGTTACATATAAAGTTCATTAGATTTGGAGCTACGGCCTAGAATATATGAGCAAAACAAGTTAAACATGGCATTGAGGCAAAACACATACAAACATCAAGCAAACACCTCAAAACATGGATGCAACAAGGTAATATGAAACTACATGCAAAATCAAGCTAGTTTCATATAGAGCACACTCAAAACGGAGCAACGGTTCAACACATACACTATACAAGTATAAAGGACAAACTATCCAAAACAGCAACTAGGCATATCACAAGCATCAAAACAATATGCTACAACATCCCAACGTAAGGACAAAAGGCATGGGCATGAAGTATAGGTAAAGCATGACAAAACATGAACGCTGAGCTATCTCCAGAAATCACTAGAACATGCTCAAAAGGACATGGCAAGATTGCAAATAATAACAGTTTCAGTCATTAGCAGAAATAACATAAGGTTGCAATGTTTAGAGCTATCAAACAACATGTTATAGGAACTTATCATGGCAAACAAAGGCATGGAATGAATCTACTAAATGCATAGAACAAAAGTCCTTTACTGACCCTGAGCCAAAAAGGATCAGAAGATATGATGGCACCCATGTAAACATGGCAAGTTATATGACATATTCATACATGGCAGGAACAATAATAAGTAGGCATGTTGGTGAGCTTGAACCACTCACCACAAAGCAATACATGGCATGGCAAGGCAACCAACAGTAAGAATACATGTTTATCAAGCTAAGAATGGCAAGAGCAAGTTCATATGGTGCATGGATCACTAACAACAATCATGGCAACATTGAACTTAATGTTAACAGGCTGACAACAACATTATTTAGCAAGTTTGGAGCAAGATAACAACGAGTTACAGCAGGCTAAAAATGCAACCAGGGGCATGAATGTATAGAGCATGACATGTATAACAAAAAAAATCCTTAGTGAAAATCTCCAGATTATGCAAAGAATGACTTGTAGCAGCAGGTTTACATAGCAACATGATATAGCAGATACAGTTTAGCAAAACAGCAACAGGAAGTACCCTACTTAACAAGCTTGATGCACTCAGTAAAAGACACACAAAAATACATGTATAGAACCTATGTAAAGATGGCATATCATAGTTCAAAACTCATGTAGACATCAAGCTCATATGATGCACACATCAAATGCAACAAAAATGACAAATCACCAAGTTATAACAGTTTCAGCAGGTTAACATCATATAGCACTTTTGCAACGGTGATTCAGGCATCAATATGGACTCAAATGAACATGATGCAATGGAATGAAATGAAGTACTCGTCGAGGCGAACAATTTGACATATTACACGCATGAAACGGAGCAGTATGCAACAAGTTATGACATGTTGAACAGGGCACCAGAATGTCAAAATATCAGGGACT
>NC_041381.1:350606934-350609683 GCF_002162155.2 Triticum dicoccoides
GGGCCGGGCGGCGGCACGGCCGGGCTCGCGCAGGCCCCGGATGGGCTCCGCGGGCCGCAGCGTGGAGGGGAGAGAGAGGGCGCGGGCTGGTACACGTGGCGGCGCGGGAGAGGACGGACGGCGGCGGCGGAATTTGTCCGGCGGCGCGCGGACATGTCCGGCGTCACGAGAGGGAGGGGCTAGGGTTTCGGGGGGAAGGATTCATCCGTGAATTTCCGGGGAGAGGGCATATTTATAGGTAGAGGGAGCTAGGAGACTCCAAATGGGGTGCGGTTTTCGCCCACACGATCGTGATCGAACGACCGAGATCATGGAGGGGGGTTGGATGGGTTATCGGGCCACTTTGAAGGGGTGTTGGGCTGCACACAAAAGAGGGATTTTACGGTTCCCCGGTTAACCGTTGGAGTATCAAACGGACTCCAAATGGCATGAAACGTGACAGGTGCTCTACCGGTGCTATACCAAGGCCGCTTGGCAAACCTCGTTCCATTCCAATAATGTTTAACAACCACTCACAACAGGAGACAAAAGGGGAACGCCGGAGGACATAGGAGTGCCGGATTGCAAAACGGACAATGGGGAAAATGCTCGGATGCATGAGAGGAACATGTATGCAAAATGAGATGCACATGATGACATGGAAAAATGCAACACACAAGCAAATGACATGGCAACAACGACGAATAACTGGCAGACACCTGGCGCATTGGATCCGGGGCTTTACAACACTCCTCCACTAATGAGAGATCTCGTCCCGAGATCTTAGGACCGAGATGGAAGGGAAAATGGATGAGGTGAAGCAAGAACTCAAGAGAATAAGCAAAGAATCGAGAGCACTCGAGAAGAAGAGAGGAGCGACGAGAATGACGAGAATCCAATTCTCATGGAAACAAGATAGACACTGAAACCACTCCGGTTAGAACAAGATAGAAAAAGAATAAGCACGAAAGAATTTAGGCAGCACTCCGGCTGAAACATGGAGGAATAGAACACGAGCTTGAGAGGATGGATGATACTTGATGAAGACATGACAGAAAACATCCGAAAAGAATTGAAAAAGTTGAATGAAAAGAACGTTGAAGAAAATGACAACTTGTGCCACGAATGAAATTGAAAGCATCTTTAGAAGGAAGATTTAAACGGAGATGTTGAGAAAATCAACAACGAAAGAATTGCTTGTGTGGACTTATAGATAACATCTCAAAAATTTTGAGGTGATAACCGACCACGAGCGGAAAAGATGGAAAAGATGAGAAGAACGAAGAAATGCAAAACTCCATTTCAAAATAATACGGAGAATTAATTACACTTCGAGGCGCGAGAAGAAAAGATACTTGAACTCCACCAACAAGAATCTTGATGAACACTTGAAGAATGAATTAAATCATGAAGAACCACCATGAAGAACTCCGATGACAAAAGGATGATGAGATAGAAATGAAGGATGAAAGAATAAGATGAGCCTTGCGGTGATTCTGATGGAGCTTCGCGACGAGACAAGCGAGAAGCTTGGGACTCCAAAAAAAGAAAAGATGAACAACTTAGAACCGAGAAATTATTCAACATGGACAATCTCCGAAGAAAAGAATTAATCAACTTGACCATGATGAAATGGGAATAAGAATTATGTTATGCTTATCCTCATCAAATTAAATTGATGACAAGCAATGGATTTTGCATACTACTTATTCTTCTTGAAAAGGATTAATGGGGGGGTGTATAGCACAAAACTTGAGAAAGTCTTCATGAACCACCGATAGGATTGGAAATAACGAATGAACAAAAATGATAATCAAGGAGAAAGAATCTTGCACGAACCACCGTTAGAAATGAAAATGAACGAAGAAAAGAGAAAGAATCGCCGGGAAGAATTCGAAGAACCAAATATGCTTGAGGGGATTTAGATGCAAAAAACAAAGAGATCAAGAGCTGATTAAAGAACACTTGAATGAAGCACCGAGATAATTGGATAACGATAGCTGAAATGTGAGGACAAAGAATTCCTCTGAAATGATGGCCTCCGGTGAAAAGAAACGGGAAAACAACTTCTGACATACTCCGGATGAGTAAGAAAAAGAATATCTGACAAATGGAATAATTCAAGAGGGTAGCATAAAGCTAGAACCGCGAATCTTCGAGAGAACAGGCAAGATTTAGAGGAAAAACTCTTCTTCGGTCTTGAAATGACGACGAGAAACACCACCAAAATTACTGAGATACTCCGGTAGAATGAAAAACGAAGAGGTTGAGCCCACAATGAAAATGATTTTGAAAACGATCTTGGAAAGGCATCTGATGGGATCCATTCTTACATCACACTTGAAAAGAATTGAGAATAACTCCGGGGGAATTAGAAGAGTCAGGTAAGATCCTGGGAAAAGACCTGTGTGTTAGGGCCCACTAGAAGAAAACACCATTGGAATTGATTGTTGAACAGGTAGATGATGCACCGGAACAATTGAAATATTTGAATGAGGTGACAACCTCGAATTAAGTCGAACACAGACAAATCTCTTGAGATGTCTTGAGCACTCTGAAAAGATAAACTAGCGAGAGGCGAATGAGCAAGGGGAAAACATTTGAGCCGAGGAAAAGAATATGATCAACACCGAATACTTGAATTGAATCCACCGAAAAGAAAAGAGATGAAAAATGTCACACAAAAGAGAATTCACCGGTTGAAATAATTGAGGGAAGACTGAAGAGGCTCTGTATGAATGAAAATTGATGCTCGAATGAGACTCGGGCT
>NC_041381.1:350609919-350613422 GCF_002162155.2 Triticum dicoccoides
AGAAGAGGGTGGGAGGGCGGGAAAACAAAGGCAACTTGGAAGGGAAACCGACGAATATCTTGAAGAGAAAACGGTTGAAATCATTGAGGAAAGAAAGCAACGACTTCACACGAGTAGGATAGATACTCGGTTACGGACTTCGGTTCCGAGAAGAAGAAGGGAGGGCGGGTGGGAAAAAGAAAGACAACTTCGGATGGGGAAAAACAACGTCGATTGAGAAAGAACTGACGACTGATCGTGCAAAAGATGACGAGGATCGAAACCACTCAAAGAGAAATTCGCCGGATTGAAAAGAGGATGGACAACGAACGAAAACTAACCGCGTGATCCTAAAGAAAAAATTGAAGGGGAAGAGGAGTAGTTCAAAACACCTACATCAAGATTTCTCACCAGAGCGACGAAGGGGTTGAGGAGTAAAAAGAATTCCTACTCTCCGATATAACTAGACTCCGAAAACAGTTTTCTTCTAGACTCGACAACGGCCAAACTACACGATCAATAAAGGGGGCTCCTAAGGTCGGTCGAGGCTCTGATACCAACTTGTCACGCCCAATATGCGATTCTATCCTAAAGAGACTCGAAGGTCCCACCAAGGATAGAACCGCATATTGAAACGCTTTTGCAAGGTGGATATCATTACATCAACATTACATAATAGATGGGGATACATACAAGAGGCATACAATGCCACACGAATACAACATCATCTTACATAAGAGCACCATCCGACTACGGATGAAACACAAACAGAAACTCAAACAAGATCCACCCTGCTATCCCAGGCTGCCGACCTGGAACCTATCCCCTGATCGAAGAAGAAGCAGAAGAAGAACTCCAAAACAAGCAAACATCGCTCTCGCGTCATGGTCATCGCATAACCTGTACCTACAACTGTTGTTGTAGTAATCTGTGAGCCACGAGGACTCAACAATCCCATTACCATAGGTATCAAGACTAACAAAGCTTAATGGGTAAGAAATGGATAAGTGGTGAGGTTGTAGCATCGACTAAGCAAGTATGGTGGCTAACATACACAAATAAGAGCGAGAAGAGAGCAAACGGAACGGTCGTGAAACTAGCAATGATCAAGAAGTGATCCTGAACTCCTGCTTACATCAAACATAACCCAAAACCGTGTTCACTTCCCGGACTCCGCCAAAAAGAGACCATCACGGCTACACACACGGTTGATGCGTTTTAATTCGGATCTGGTGTCAAGTTATCTACAACTGGACATTAACAAATTCCCATCTGCCACATAACCGCGGGCACGGCTCTCGAAAGTTTATACCCTGCAGGGGTGTCCCAACTTAGCCCATGATAAGCTCTCGCGATCAATGAAGGATATTCCTTCTCCCAGGAAGACCCGATCAGTCTCAGAATCCCGGTTTACAAGACATTTAGACAATGGTAAAACAAGATCAGCAAAGCCGCCCGATGCACCGACAATCTCGATAGGAGCTGCACATATCTCGTTCTCAGGGAAACACCGGATAAGTGAACCGTACAGGTACCGACGTACCCCAAGTTTCCAAGGGATGGTCCCGCACGGTGCTCTAGTTTGGACCAACACTTAGACAAGCATTGGCCCGGGGGGGCTAAAATAAAGATGACCCTTGGGTTAATTACTCCCAAGGGAAAAGTAGGTGGTGGTGAGGCAAATGGTAAAACCAAGGTTGGGCCTTGCTGGAGGGGTTTTATTCAAAGCGAACTGTCAAGGGGGTCCCATAAATCACCCAACCGCGTAAGGAACGCAAAATCCGGGAACATAATACCGGTATGACGGAAACTAGGGCGGCAAGAGTGGAACAAAACACCAGGAATAAGGCCCTGCCTTCCACCCTTTACCAAGTATATATATGCATTAATTAAATAAGAGATATTGTGATATCCCAACAAAATCCTGTCCACCATGGAGTAATCTTCAACTTCAATGCTATAAGAGGGGCTGAGCAAAATCAAGGTAATATGAAACTACATGCAAAATCAAGCAAGTTTCATATAGAGCAGACTCAAAACGGAGCAACGGTTCAACACATACACTATACAAGTATAAAGGACAAACTGTCCAAAACAGCAACTAGGCATATCACAAGCATCAAAACAATATGCTACAACATCCCAACATAAGGACAAAAGGCATGGGCATGAAGTACATGTAAAGCATGACAAAACATGAACACTGAGCTATCTCCATAAATCACTAGAACATGCTCAAAAGGACATGGCAAGATTGCAAATAATAACAGTTTCAGTCATTAGCAGAAATAACATCAGGTTGCAATGTTTAGAGCTATCAAACAACATGTTACAGGAACTTATCATGGCAAACAAAGGCATGGAATGAATCTACTAAATGCATAGAACAAAAGTCCTTTACTGACCCTGAGCCAAAAAGAATCAGAAGATATGATGGCACCCATGTAAACATGGCAATTTATATGACATATTCATACATGGCAGGAACAACAATAAGTAGGCATGTTGGTGAGCTTTAACCACTCACCACAGAACAATACATGGCATGGCAAGGCAACCAACAGTAAGAATATATGTTTATGAAGCTAAGAATGGCAAGATCAAGTTCATAGGGTGCATGGATCACTAACAACAATCATGGCAACATTGAACTTAATGTTAATAGGCTGACAACAACATTATTTAGCAAGTTTGGAGCAAGATAACAACAAGTTACAGCAGGCTACAAATACAACCAGGTGCAGGAATGGATAGAGCATGACATGTATAACAAAACATCCTTAGTGAAAATCTCCAGATTATGCATAGAATGACTTGTAGCAGCAGGTTTACATAGCAACATGATATAGCAGATACAGTTTAGCAAAACAGCAACAGGAAGTACCCTACTTAACAAGCTTGATGCACTCAGTACAAGACTCACAAAAATACATGGATATCACCTCTGTAAAGATGGCATATCATAGTTCAAAACTCATGTAGACATCAAGCTCATAGGATGCACACATCAAATGCAACAAAAATGACAAATCACCAAGTTATAACAGTTTCAGCAGGTTAACATCATATAGCACTCTTGCAACGGTGATTCAGGCATCAAGATGGACTCAAATGAACATGATGCAATGGAATGAAATGAAGTACTCGTCGAGGCGAACAATTTGACATATTACACGGACGAAACAGAGCAGTATGCAACAAGTTATGACATGTTGAACAGGGCACCAGAGTGTCAAAATATCAGGGACTTGGTGAAATTCCGGAGGGGGGGGGGAATCAACCTTCGAGATCCGAAACTGGATCTGGATTGGGACGGGATCAGGCTCCGGCAAGGAGCTCCCGGGGACGAGGGAGGAGGACGGAGAGGCCGGGGACGGCGGCGCGGGTCCGGGGCGGCGCCGGTCCGGGCGGAGCCGAGGCGGGGCGGCGGCGCAGGGCGCCGGCGCGGCGGCACTCCGGAGGAGCTCTGGCGATGCTGGGTGGCCGGAGAGCGATGGGCGGAGCCGGGCGCCTCGGGAGGCGGC
>NC_041381.1:350614296-350637415 GCF_002162155.2 Triticum dicoccoides
GGATGCGAGGCGGCGGTGTGGAGGCCGGTGGCGGAGGCGGCGGGGCTCGGACGCGGGGGCGCGGGCGCCCCGGGCCGGGCGGCGGCGCGACCGGGCTCGCGCGGGCCCCTGATCGGCTCCACGGGCCGCGTCGTGGAGGGGAGAGAGAGGGCGCGGGCTGGGACACGTGGCGGCGCGAGAGAGGGTGGAAGGCAGCGGCGGAATTCGTCCGGCGTCGCGAGAGGGAGGGGCTAGGGTTTCGGGGGGAAGGATTCATCCGTGAATTTCGGGGGAGAGGGCATATTTATAGGTAGAGGGAGCTAGGAGACTCCAAATGGGGTGCGGTTTTCGCCTACACGATCATGATTGAACGACCGAGAGCATGGAGGGGGTTTGGATGGGTTATCGGGCCACTTTGAAGGGGTGTTGGGCTGCACATAAAAGAGGGCTTTTACGGTTCCCTGGTTAACCGTTGGAGTATCAAACGGACTCCAAATGGCACGAAACTTGACAGGCGGTCTACCGGTGCTATACCAAGGCCGCTTGGCAAACCTCGTTCCATTCTGAGAATGTTTAACACCCACTCACAACAATAGACAAAATGGGAACGCCGGAGGACATAGGAGTGCCGGATTGCAAAACGGACAACGGGAAAAATGCTCGGATGCATGAGACGAACACGTATGCAAAATGAGATGCAGATGATGACATGGCAAAATGCAACACACAAGCAAATGACATGGCAACAACGACGAATAACTGGCAGACACCTGGCGCATCGGATCCGGGGCGTTACATAACTGAACCCGAGTGATTGCACTGTAGGCTACGCGTTACTGAACCCGAGCGATCGATCGATGGCTATTAACTGAACCCGATGGAGCGATTCTTTCGCTACTACTGCTAACTGAAGCCGATCGATTGGATGAACAGTGAGCGTTGCGGGGGGGAGGGGGGTTGGATAAACAGTGTGCGGTGGCGTTGCCTCTGGATGAACAGGACCCCATGGTGTGGAGGGCTGGATGAACAGTAGATGGTGGAGGGGTGGCCGTGGAGGGGTGGTTGAACAGGACCCCGTGGTGTGGAGGGCTGGATGAATAGTAGACGGTGGATGGGTGGTTGAACAGTAGCCGGTGGAGTAGCTGTCCAATGGGGTAGCTGTCCCCGATGAAAAGCGAGTACTCTCCAAGAGTGTTCCTCGGCACCCACGTAGCATCACGGGGGTTGAACTCAGCGCCGTTCATCTGGTACACGTGGCATCCCAGATCTGGACACATGATGACGTACATAGTCAAGGTCCATGCATAATAATGTTGTGCTCAAATACTGCGGTCAGTAATACTGTGCAACAAATAGTACTACTCCGGTATAGAGGAAGTAAAATAACCGGCTTATTATATATAGCCACTCTTGGCTACATGGATGAGATAGTAAGACATGGAAAAACATAAATGGTGGCAGCTAGTGGGTTCATGTCTTCAAGGGCCTAGCTAGCTATACGCGTCCTCCAAGGTAAAAAGTACTACTAGTACTACTACCTCCGTCCGGATTTATTGGTCCCCATTGTGTTTCGTGCCAAATTTTGACCATAAATTAAACTAACAAAATGTTCACTCATGTCACCAAACATTATATTTTTGAAAACTATGTTCAAATACGAATCCAATGAGATAATTTTTCTTTACATGCATTAAAATTTTGTTAGTTAAATCTTTAGTCAAAATTTGACACAAACTACAAAGGGGACCTATAAACCAGGGCGGAGGTAGTACTAAGTATACAACTAGTACAACAATGAAAGAGAAGGCGAGAGGGTTAAAAAATGGAATTCCTGGGTAGATGATGACGATCCGGTCATGGTAGATTGTGTGACCATGTTGCACATCAGTCGTACCATGGGTAATGACTACTAAGATAGTTGATCCCAATATGCCAAAGTCAGCTACAAGGTTCCAGGTTAGATCGAATCGCGGATGCAAATGCACATCCAGGATCGGCGATCTTATTTTGATCGGGGGATGACTGGTCCCTGCAAAATAATGGAGTACCGTTAGGGATGCAAATGATGGTTTGTGCATTCCATTTGTAATCTCCCGTACCGTAGGATGGCAACCAGATGAAACAAGTCCCCTGGCTTGTCACCGCGAAGATGCGGCCTAGATGGCGCATGGCGTCTTCGAACGTGTAGGGGTACAAATCTGCCGTCGCCAACATGCGCCAGCCTCTGCCGTTACTGCGTCTTGCATTGATGGCAATCCTTATGTTGAACACTGCGATGAGATATTAATCGTCATAGCCGCATCGCTTTGTCGGCAGGTCCGCAATTTCTATCTTCTTCAATCTCATGTAGGCATCATCATACGTATTCAAGCCCAGCCAGTCCGGAAGGCCGATCCCAATGGTGGAGAAGGGGTCTACCGGAACGGCCGCACTGCTGTGGATGTTGTGCAAAATGATGGTGGTATCCGGCCGGATGTATGCAAGCCAATCTTCGTTGGCACCGACCCAGACCTATATATAAGATGGTGGGCAGCGGAGAAATTACGGGATGGAAATGGAATAACTAAGTACTACATGATCAAACTCCATTACTGACCTGCTCATCGGACAAAATCCGACTACCTCTCAACGTCGGCAACTCTAGCAGAGTCAATGTGCAACAATGGCCAGGGAGCGGTGGACTATTCGAAGTATTGTCCCATAGAAGAACCTTCTCCTCGAGGACACATGGAAGACCAACAAGCATGGCCTTTTCCCAAGCCTGTTTAAGTAGTGTCTTGAAAAAGTTGGTGCAGGAAGCACCAAGTCTTGCGGCGGTGAGGATGGCGGAGCGGCGTGCGATTTCTCCCAGAGGATTGTCGTCCAAGGTCTCCCAGCCCCGACGAGGAGGAGAACCGCCTGGCGAATCCATGGGAGCAGCGACGAACTGCCTTCTCTTCGGGGGGAGGGGAACTGGCGAGGAGGAGATAAGAGCGTCGTAACCGCAGGGCCTCGTCCCTTCCAACTGTAGATCGTTCCTCAGTGAAGGGGTGAGGCTATTATTTACTACTAGTACTAGCATTACAGAACGTTATGGGATTGCATTATACTGTAAATAATAGCACTAGTAAGAAATTTTTGGCACTAGGTAGTAGTTTTTGGCGTGGATTAAGAAATGTTGGGTACGTTTTTGCCATTTTTTGTACACGCCAACTAGTGTCAAAAAATGTCTTACATTATGTGACGGAGGAGTACGTACTCGTACTGTAGCAGTACCAGTACTACTTTTCTCAACTAGTAGTGCGATGTACTGTACTTCTAGTCTAGTCTAGTATAGTGCACCAGTTTTGAACTCTTGAATCTCAGGACCAAGGAGCTACAGTTGGAAGTGGAGGGTACTACTGTTCTCTAGAACCATCGCTGTACTATCAATGCAGGGGAAGTACACCTGCATAGTGGCCTAGTGGGTACTCTCGGTGCTATATTCAGCCGCTCCTCTCACGTAGGAGTAGCTGGCCTACTCAGCTGCTCCTCTCACGCACACACTAGCAGCCTGTTTATCAGCGACGGTTACTGCGGGGGCAGAACATTTGAGTCATTTGATACAGCGAGACTAGGCTTTTCACTTCCATTTGTGGAGGTGTAATGGATCTCGTCGAACTTTGTTAGTAGTAGTTCCTTATTTATGAATGCGATGAAGCAAAGCTTTGGCCTCCGTTTAAAAAAACACGTCAAGAGGAATTTCTTTTATAGTAGAGCCGATAATGGAGTGAAGTCCATGCGTGCAACGCCACAAGCTACAGAGTAGTAGTAGAGCACTTTACGTACGGAGCCATATTGCACAGTTCCCAATGCCCCGCCAGGCTTTTCCGGCTCCTCGGGCTTAATTGGGAGGCGCTAGTTTAAATATGCTACTAGCTAATGAGGAAGCTGCAAGCGAGGTGCGGCTAGGGAGAGCACGCGAGCCACGGGATGCTGGAAAGGAAAACCCGTTCACGTGGCTAGGCTGTCCAGTGCACCCAGATTGTGGGGCCGCACGTCCGTTCGACTTCAAAACTCAAACTACCCGTGTAAACTATTTTTTTTAAAAGGCCGTCGTGTGTTCGGCCAGGATCGAACCCGCAAAACGAGGTATACACTCCCACGACCACTAGTAGTACTTGTTGGAGTACAACGCAACCTAGAATCGCCTTTTGTCGCTAGTAGTACGTACATTGTTCCTTACAAGAAACCCCTAATAATGCAAGAAACCACTAAAATGCCAAGAAACTACTACCACTTGCATACGTGGCAGACTTAAGATAAGACTACCTTATCAAGCATTGTACATGCTCTTACCAACAAAAATCCTCGAGTGACCTCCTACCTCCGACCAGTCCACCTAGTCATCCTCGGCCATGGGACGCAACTACCGCTGCCAGTAGAAGGCGAGGTCAAAACCATCGGCGGTGCGGAGCCCATGTTGCGGCAGCCCAGATGCCAGCTCCGTCCCTTGCTCGCGGCCACTAGCTAGCCAAGATAGCTCTGTCCAACTGCTTGTCTGCAAGGTTTGCTAGCTAGATTGGCACGGTAGCGCGGCAGCTTGCTCGTGCGCGCCGTGCTCAGGCCAGCCATCTGGCTCGAGCGAAGGCCAGCGCAGCGGCTTGCTCGCTCGTGAGTCATGCTCGGGCCAGCCTGCCAACCTGTGCGGAGGCCAGCGCGGTGTTCGGCCCGTCCGACGGAGCGGCGGCCAACTCGCTCATCACCGGCGCCACCAACGAACACGCATCAGTACTGTTTGAAGTAATGTTCAGGAAAAATAATGATTCGAGGGGGAATAACAGGATAGAAGGTCAGATGTGGGTCCCTCGTGTCAACGGTCAAACAAAATGTGTTGGTTTAAGCTGCCTCATCAGCAAGGACGTGTGGGTCAACCCTGTCATAAATGGGTTTAAATGAACCTAATCGGTAGAAGTACTAGGTAGTAGTTTTTGGCGTGGATTAAGAAATTTTGGGTATGTTTTTGCTATTTTTTGTACAATAGATTCTTCCTAGGGCTGGTTGAAAGTGGTAGTTTTTTGTTAAATACTCTACATATTGTAAGTAGGAGTGAAAGTTAAGCTTTGGAAGCCAAGTAGTTACATAGTGCATATGTGTACATGATTGAAAGTAAATATCAACCATGAGTGACTAATATCTTGATGCAAAACTCGAAACTATGGAATACTAGGAAAAAAATGTGTGGTTGGAAATACTAGCAATGTTCATGTCCGTTGCAGCGAATCATAATTAGAATAATACTTATTCACAAACTTGGTACAAAACACTGTAATTTTGATATACATATGTTTCAATTAGAATATATTCCTTGGGCTGCTTTGGTGAAGTCAGGGAGGGATGTGGTTGGTTTTAAGATACTAATTATGGGTTTTTCTATAAATTGGTAGACAAGTGGGATGTCGGTGAGAAAAGGCAACAACTTACCTCACAATCGTTAGATGTAGATCTAATGGTCAGAAACGACGGATGGTAGACACACCAGCATCACCAACTTAGTCTTGTGTAGGAGTACTAGCAAGATCCGTGCATTGCACGGAACATCAAGATGCATTTTTTTATAAAACACTTGTTGTGATTGACCCTTGCGGGAGTAATCCCATGTGTAAAAACTAATGATATCTCGAGAAATATGAGAGAAGGTGAAGAGGAGTGGGTGTGGTGGTGGTTGGTGGTCGGACTGAGCGGAGGCATGGGGATTGACGACGCCGGCAGCGGCCACCAGGCCAGTTTGTTCCAGAGGCTTCCTTTCTTAATTTCTCAAGAATGAGGTTTGTTGGAGATAGGGATGAACGAGGGAAGGACTTGTCTGCAGATGTGGAGAGGGGTGCGGGTATCTTTTAGTTTAATTTCTATCCATCAGATATTGATCGGACGGTCTATATTGCAAGATGGCACACGTACCATCATCACCACCTCGGTTTTTTATAAGAGAAGAAATATAAGTATGGAGATACAAACGTATTATTGATACTTGCTTCCGTAAACTAGCATCTACATTCTATTCAATGCATCGGCATGTGGGGCCTTAGCACAATAACTTCTCAACTGTGTAAAACAAAGATTTTCCCATCGCCGACAAGGAGGGGGTGACGGCGGCGTGTTTTTTGGCTTGCTCTAGTCCTATTAGTCATACTAGGTGGTCTAAGCACGTGTAGATTTATTCTTTTTCACGTCTCGTGTTCGCCGTACTGCCACGACTGTTGATGAATAGACGGTAAGTTATTCATGGGGAAACCCTTGATGAGCGTGTTTATGAGAGAGGGAGAGACAGTGTGCGTGTGTGATATGTTAGAGACTGAGGCAATGATAACAGATTCTTTGTGTCTATGTGTGTGGAGGATAGAGAGAGACATGTACATGGGGCTTTGTGTTGTGTAACGTGGAGACACATATACATAATTAGAGAGTGAGTGTGTGAGATACACATGCGGACATGGGGAGAGATGAGGATCCAGATAAATGGGTTTTTGTGCGTGTTTGTGTGTGTTTGTGCACGCGTTTGTGTGTGAGAGGAGAGAGTGTACGTGGAGTAGAGAGACCACTGATGATGTAAACCTAGTATAAGGGAATGGGGAATGGTGTGACCTGTGTAGTAACGGGATAGCACGGGGGCGGGCTGGGGGAGCAGACTATTTGGAAGAGACATCGAGTGTGTGTGTGGGAGAGGGGTGTGAGAGCGAGAGAAAGAGAGAGCGAGCGACGGAGAGAGAGAGAGAGAGGGGAAGAGAGGGGGCGAGAGGGGTCGTTTGTGTCCATAAATGGTGTATAGATAGGGAGACAATGTTGATGTTGTCCGAAATTGGCCTATGAACGGAGACGCAAGGGAAGCGAGTCATCGTGTGTGTGATAGGGACTTCATGGAAGATCTAGAATAGATGGTGTAGATAACAATGTGCGAAATCGAGAACGATTATACATTAGGGAGCTATGCAAAGAGTCACGACATATATGTATGCAGGGAAGGAGCTGGGGCGGGTCCGCATGTGGGAGAGACAGAAAGAGGAGAGTGGTGCACAAGGAGACAAAGTGTGCTTGTTTGCAGTGGGGGTGGTGTGTGAGGTGAGTGCGCGAGAACCACATAACTAGGGAGATAGACGTTTGGGGGCGATGTTTTGTGTGTATGGGAAATATACACTCTACATAGTGTGTGTGCTTGGGTAAGAGAGATAGCGGGAGACCTGGAGAGTGAGGGAAGAGATGTGTGCATGCCCGAGAGACAAAGTGATAGAGACCTATGTTGGGGTCCGGACTTTAAAAGATAGAGGGGTGTTAATGTGCTCGTGTGTTGGTGTTTGGGGGAGAGAATGACTTCTCTATGTGTGTGTGTGTGTGTGTGTGTGTGTGTGTGGTGGTGGGGGGGGGTTGACTTCAGATAAAGAGTGAGGTGTCTATATTTGAGGGACTTTAGCGTAATTGAGATATTGTGCACTCATGGTTCATCCATTTCACAAATTGTACTAGGAGATAACGATACTTTTGAACATGAGTGATATACCTTGATGTACCAGAATTACAAACCTAAGATTGGAATTTTGGAATTCGACTCCATCATTAGCTTTTGTAATTCATTTAAACGGAGGTACATTTTTTAAGCCGGGATTTCGTGATTTCAAATTCATATATCAAACCTAGAGATATACACATACGGGCATGTTCAAACTTTATAATCATCCACTTTATTCATACACATACACATTTTTTCTTTTGTCATCATATTTAGGATAAACACATTTGGAATTTCATTTGAATTGGACCGTATGATGGTATTTGCTTGTAGTAGCTCAATGATCTATATTTGAATTGAATGGACAATCTAAGTTTCGAGTTGGAGACATTGATTTTCAAAACTTGCACTTGTTTTTGCGTGCAAAACAAACAAATTGTCGGCCATGATATCATAGTCGGTCGTACGAGAGCAGAATACTTATAATTTTAGGCGCCAAAAGCTTTCAAACTTCCCGCTCACATCGAAATATCACACGCCCGAAAGTTTAGCCCTACGATATTCCTGTTTTACCCCTACCACATGAACGAAAAAGGGCTGCTTTGGTAACTCCATTGTTTTCCCCTCTTTGCCCCCAACATTCTTCCCCAGAGCCCCTCCCCAACCCCCCCCAACCATGGCAAGCCACCGAATCTAGTCCTCCGCCGCAGCGATGGACCTCACACCCCACCGGATCTACCTTCCGCACCTTGGAACCCCCAACTGCCAACTCACCACTTCACTGGAGCTGCTTCAGCGACTGGCTTGTCCACCGCTCCAGATCTCCTTGACCGCCATCATGGTCCACCGGATCGGATCTGCTTAACCGGTGCCCTCCACCACAGCGTAGGCCCTTCACTGACTCCCTCGTCCGCCCCTTCGCGGGCCCTTCATACAAGCCCTCGTCCGACGCAATAGATCCGCCTCACCGAAAGCACTATACAACGCGCCCGCCGAAGCCTTCGTCCACTGCACCAGACCCGCTCCATGGACGCCATATTCAACTCCACCGGCCCTGCTTTACCGATGCTGCAGCCTCATCAGGTTATTTCGATTTGTACTCCTTCGGTTTTTCTCTTTATCGTGCAACTGTTCACTTACCACAGATGAGCTTTCTTGTATGTCGACAGGCGCTGCAACCGTAGCACCGGAGCAGCTTCAGCGACGGCGACAGCCGGCCCAAACTCAACCGCAACACGAGCACCATCGACAATCCTTAGCTATCAAGTATGACAACGATACCCATACGCCGCCGAGAATCAGGTACTATTATCCAACGGCCGGCGCCTACGTTCACTTTCCTAGCATAAGCACCACACCTTTGAATTTCTCCAGGGCATCATTCAGTTTTCATGAGACGCGTTATTCTGCTTGCACCTGTAGGGCCATACTTCTGGCAGTGAACATGTTACATGTGTTAAATTACATACCAGTGCACATATAGTTAATATGCTTTAGTTTTGTTCTGATGCCACCTGTTGGTTCCATCAGACTGCTTAATGTTCTCTATGCTTAATTACACATCAGCAAACTAGCATGTGGTTCCGCTGCTTTATGTTCGTTTTACCCTACATTTTCTGATGCTAGCTATTACATCACTGCTCCGAGCCTCTGTTCATTACTTGTTGGTGTGTTCTTGATCTTCCCAAGTTTCATGACTAATTTGATGCTTCTATTAATTATGGAGCTGCCAACCCCATCAAGCAAAATATTTGTTCTTTTGGTGCTGGCACCTCGAACAAGCATAAAAATAGAGGGAAGCAGATATATTGTCGTGTATGCACACACCCTTCTTTCATTAGTTTAGATGAACCATTGATGATCAATTCGGACCAATGCATGCGATTAAAATTAATTTTACCTAAATAGATGGTGCAGAATAAACTACAACAACTAGATTTGCAACCACAGGATGCTGACGATATCTTCAAAGAACATTGCAACAACAGCTAGGCTTCACAGCAACATATGGTAAGCCAGTGTGTTTTAGTACATGTTAAATGTAATGCGAGTGGGCTGCTTTCTTGGCTTGTGCCCTCAACGTGTAATCCTACCGAATTACAAATAGTTCGGTTATCTGCTTTGCTATATTGCTTGATTTGAATGCTTATTTGTTGTTACATTATACCTGGGTTAGCCAATATGTTAGCAGTGCCTGCTGTAGTATCGTAAAGAAATGCATGCCTATTTCATTTGAGTCCTTAACTTTTCCTCTCAACTTCATCACAAGACTGTCTTCGTAGTTTATATGAGGCCACACTGTTAAGTGCTTTCTCAGATTATTTCAACTGCTTAGATGCCTTGGCAACTTAAATATAGCGGTTGTACACTCCCTTTCAACTTTCATCTTACCATTTTAATTTCTTTTCGGCTGATGCTGCTTCGAACCATTTAAATATAGTTTGCCATGCTCGTCCGTCATTTACCATGTAAGCTTACTGTCTGGATCATACGATAACTATCTCTTACTTATGTCCAGCAGAAACCTTTCAGGATGCCGTTCACACTAGGACACAATGTACAACCCTAGAATCTATTTGTGGAAGTAGTGTGCCATCCATGTTACCAGATGGTAGCAGTTCAGACGCAACACCACCGGAGAGCAGTCTGAGCACAGATATCATAGTGCTTGAGGCTCTACTAGAGGCAGAAAGAGATGGTGTGGCTGCCATGAATGAGGTAATCTTTATCTTGAGGCTGGAAATTACGGAATTAGCGGCACGCATTATGCAAGCAACCCAAGAATTGGAGGAAGTAAGAATGTTGCATTTGAAGACGGAGGAGGTTCTGATGTTTCTGCTATCTGAAGCCCAAGGTAATCCCGGTTATTCTTTAGATACCAGTTGAAATTGTCATTAGATTATTGTACTTGCATGTTGTGTCATGTCCCTGAATGGATTATGTTGCAAGACCCCCTATGTTGTCTGGAATTCCACGTTGTCCATGTGTTTTAATGATCCGAATTTTTTAGGCGAGGTAATCCTCAGTACTTTTATGATTGACATAAGGTGAACTGTTTTTTGTGTGAGCATATTGTATTGGATGAAATAACTTTTTGAATCAGAGTGTATCCAACCTACTGAATTCGAAGATCATGGTATTTCTAAATCATAATCATATATAAAGGTGGAATAAATCTTTGTTGTGGTTTTGAAGAAATAAATAACAAAACGTATAATTATCTGTGGATATTCGTAATCTAATACAAACTGGATTTGAATTTAGTTTGTCAGGTCACAGGGAAAACGTGAATGATAATTCTCCCAAGTTTTGAGCGAAGCGGCTAAACACCCACTATAATTTGTGGGCCGCCCGAAGCAAGTGTTTGCGAGATGGAAATTACTGTCTACCCATGACACTTGACATCCTTATCGACCGGATTTACACTGCTGTCGATAGGGGTAGACTAGTAACTTCAATCAGACGTGACACGACGGCCTCTGAGCCCATTCAGACACGGTGGGCGCCAAACGTGGGCCGCAAAACACATTTGATTCAAGCTCGTCCGAAAGACATGTGTCTCTTCCTCCATTTCCCCATTCATACACAGTGGGCGGCAAAACAAACTCTCCTCGTCCGAAATCGATGTAGGCTAATATTTTAAATAGGGGCAGATGTGTAACTTCCATCAGACGTGACACAACCGCCCTACCTGTCAGCCCCGTTCATACACCATGGGCGCCAACTGTGGGCGGCAAAACACCCTCTCCTCGCCCGAAGAGTTACCGGCAAATATTTGGGAGATGCGAGATTACCGTCCTATCCCCAACCGACGCGATGTCTGAAATTTTAAACGGGGGATAAGTTCGTAACTTTCCCCCATTTTAGAGAAGCGCGTCCCAAAGTTTGAGATCGCCCCCCTCCCCTCCATTTCCCCATTCATACACCGTCGGCGGCACGACAACCTCCGCACTGCGGCCAGCCTCCTTCGTCCGCCACTCCATCCTCCACCTTGCCGGAGCCGCTACCCCTACCCCGTCGTCCACTGCAAGAGATGGACGTCTCTCATCCACGGCGCTGGACCAGGATCCTTTCATCGCCTCCTCTCGCTTCAGCGGTGCCATCCTCCACCTTGTTGTTGCCGCTCCTATGACTGCCTCGTCCACGGCAACAGGATATATCCCCCGACCCGGTCGTCTGCCGTCTAAAGTCTTCTTCCCCGTCGCTGATAGCCATCGCACCCGCAGCACGCTCAATGTATCAGCATAGGCCTACACGGCGTCGCAAGAGAGGTGGTACTCTTCCATATGTGGTTAAGTTATTGATCTCACCCGGAAAATAGACCGTAATTTGTTTACTGTACTTTTCTTGTCCGTACCAAATCGTAGTGGGTAGTTGAAAGCAAACATTGGTTGCAAAATAGCTTTGTCCGGTTTGCACCTTCAGATCCGCCATGGCACGGGCACTATACTCGTAAAGCTTATGGTTTCCCCCCTTTATATTCACTACCATCATCATAGGTGCTTCGTGTCGTGCTAGCACTGCTCCTGAAGACCTCAACCCAAAGCTTACGTGTTGAAATACGAATCTGATATGATGCTCATATCACTAAAACAGAGAATGTTTAATTGGTCACCTAATGTTCCTATATTTGTTTCGAAAAGCATGTGCGCCACCCACTGGTCCAGCTAGTTCCACTTTCCTGATTTTTCTCTTGATGCTTAGGGTTTTCCCCTTTTATCTACTCTACTATGATATCCGTAGGTGCTTTCTGCCGTACTAGCATTACTCCACCCTTCAAGCTAAACAACACAACACTTAGAATTCGAAAGCTTAGTTGTTCAAATATGATTGTGATATGATACTGATATTAGTTAACCGACACATTTAATTGGTTAGCTAAAGGTCCCACTTGAGTTTCGAAATGCATGTCACGACATATAGAGAGACAGCATAATTGCATTTCTTTGTCACTTGTTGGCCGTACTTTCTTGTCCATACCAAATCTTAGTTGTTATTTCAAAGCAAACATCGGTTGCTAACTACCCTTTGCGCGGTTTGCAGCTTCAGATCTGCCATCCCACTGTCACGGTCAACACTTTACTGATCATGCTTATGTTTTCCCCATTTTATGATGACCACAATCAGCGTACGTGGTTCATGTCGTAATAGCACTGCTCCACCCATCGAGCTAAATAAGCTTAGTTGTACAAATTCATATCTGATATTATTGCTGATATTAGTAAAACTAAGAGATGTTTAATTGGTTAGCTAAATGTTCCTACTTTAGTTTTGAAATGCATGTGAGCCACATATGGAGAGACCAGAAAGAATAGTGTTTCTCTATGCGCTCTGGTTCATCATGGGTGGCCAACCGACATTGTATTGAAACACTTGTAATATCTTCAATCTGCTTGATCTTCTGCTCTTCTTTAAGATGATACTCTTCTCTTGCGGTCGACTGGTCAGGTCGAGTTGTTCTCCCTTAGTATATTTTGAATCTGTCAGGTCGGTTTGACTTGTTCTTCTTTACTACATGTTGAAGCTATCATCTGCGAAGTGTCATCACTTCTAGAGCTCTCATATTTGGAGGAGTAGGCCACATTATATTAATGCACACAACTAATTACAGCATGCATGGCATCTTTTAAAAGAATTGCAGAGATAGCACAAACGGGTTTACAGGGAGGCAGTATTGGATTAGAATCACTTCTGCATGACAAAGAAAATCTCACTTGTTTTTATGTTTTCATGCATGTCAGATATTGAACATTATCAAAATGAATATGAGAATGGGCGCACAAGAGGAATATTGCGGAACAATCCACTGGTTAACAAATTTGGCATGGTGGAGGATGGCCTATCTTATTCACCCATCAAGGTACTTGCTCTAACTTTGCAAAGTTGTATTGGTTGCACATATTTTGCATCTGACCTCTTGCATTTCTTCTACTTTGTTACACCATCTGCTTAGTTTAAGCATCATATATGAGTATATGCCATAACTATCCATTTTCTGTACCTATTCCATGTGTCGTCACACTATGTTTTTCCAGTCAAATGTTGTTCTTTCGTGATAGATGTTCAAAAGGAAGAGGCTGAGTGCAGATCGTCAAGGAGTACAAACTAGGTATTTGGAAAAGGTAGTGGTACCTGTTAAATCAGATAGATCAGCAGCCATAGAAAACACAGGCCCAACTGTACCACACTTTACCCCTACTCCAGTGGCCAAACCCCTATTAGAACTGCTGGGAGCCCAGCGTCAGGTACTGTCCATGATATCAATTCAAAATTTGAACTCCTAAATTTCTGCTTGTGCCTTACCTTCTCTCTTGTATGAAAACTAATTTCAGATGAATCTCCTTTCTCAACGGATCATACGATCTCAAAACAATAATGGGCTCTGCAGTGCTCTTGTCAGTACCTCTCTCCCTTTTGCCTTGTAACGTTGTACTTAATTAACTGCTATTTGATTATGTATCATCAGTCTGCACCTGAGCTTCATTATCCTCTGTTTCTTCCAATATTATTTGATCTATATTTACTCTTTGCAAAATGTAGAATAATGGCAACACTTATAAAGAATTTTCTTTGGGGAATTTATTGAATTATCCTTCCATCAACATGGAGAAGGGCTTTGTCCAGCCCGTGTTAACATGTAATGTAAGTTCATCCTTCTCAAGCCTTCAAACTTTGTTCTAGTATAGATTTGGATAGGCATCATTGCCTCCACTGTTGTTTGCTTTGCTGTTTACATCTGATTGGATGTTTGCAACAACTACCATTTTCAAATTGTAGTTGTTAAAACATGTTCCTTATGCAGAACAGATCCATTTATTTGCTTATATAATTGTGAAACCTGTTACATGTCTCCTTGTTTCTCTTTCAGAGTCGTATCTCCTATGCTAGCCAGAACTTTAGGGAAGATAGTGAGCCAAACCATCTTGAGGACAGCGAGATGACCCCAAGGTCCTGTCTTGATGAAGACAGTGAGTTGAAGCTACTCACCAGCAGGTGTGAGACAACCTCTGTGCAGTTGTTGCCTCAATCAGTTCGACTTCTTCAGTCTCAACTTAAAGCGGAAAGGCTTGCTTCAGCTTAGCTCTGACTTGAAGTCAAAGATGCAATGAAGATGTCAGAGGACTGCCGTGCGCACCATCATGCCTTAAATCTAGTGTTGATGCATCTATCGTTGACACAACTGAGGTCTACTCAGCTTCTTCAGCTGTTTGGGGGGCCCGACCTGGCCAGACCTAGTGCCTTCTGAAGTGCTCTCAGTTTTGTATATTCTTTTGTCGGCGCGTTTATTTGCACTGGTGGCGAACTTTGATGCCCAGTGGATGTAATATGTGTGATAGCCGTGATAGCCTAGCGTAAGTTGCTTGCTTATTTATTTCCTTGTTGTCTTGTTTATTTGTTTGCTTGTAGTCATTGCAGTTCTTTTTCCACAGTTTGCTAGTGGCTGTAATAAACTATTTTTTAAAACTAGGCCACAATAACCATGGGCTAATATTTACTATAGTGACACTGGGCCTCCTACGGGACGTAGAAACAGTGGGCCTTCTATGGGCCGTAGAAACAATGGGCCTTCTACGGGCCGTATCATCAGTGGGCCTTATACGGGCAGTATGATCGATTGGCCAAACATGGGCCAATAACAGGCCGCATTATGGCCGTAAACGGGCTAGAGTTGGAATCGTCCGTTCATGGGCCGACCATAATGGGCATCGTTAATAGGTCGTATTTCATGACGCTATGAAAACGGCCCAACGTGTTAACAGACCACAAACGGGCCGACTGTAACCACGGGCTGAATTTGGCCCATAAGCAGAAAATAACAGTAACGGTCTGTAAGGAAACGAATGCTGGAAATGAGCCCAAGAATAAATGGGCTCTGAGTAGGCCGAAAGATAACATGGGCTAGAAACGGCCCAACGGAATAACGGGCCCTTAATGGGTATAAAGTGATACACTGTTCATTATGGGCCAGTTTCACCACGGGCCGTTAATGGGTGTAAAGTAATACACTGTTCATTACGGGCCAGTTTCACCACGGGTCGTTAATAGGCCAAGAGTTACATAGGGCCTTATATGGGCCGAAACACGTCATGGGCCATACATGGGCCAGAAGTGAAAATGGGCTGGAATCATATTGGGTGGCCCAGATGACGCTACTGGGCCTAATTCGGATAGGGTGTAATGAGCCTGGGGTTAGCGGGCTGTAGATGGGCTATATGCGAACATGCCGTTGACAGGCTTTACATGGGCCGGCCCGCCACCTTTTGACCAAGTCAAACGGGCCGGCCTTTTCACAGGAATGGGCCTCTGTTGGGCCGTGCCACGTGTCGACGTATCATAGGCGCCTTCTGTCCAATGAGTGTATGGCATCTGTCCCAACGGTGAGCCGACACGTGTTTCCTCCAGCCAATGATGATTTTACACGTGGAAAATCCCCATTGGTCGGGGCTGTTAACGGGTTATCGGATCCAAAACCCGACCCGATAGCTTAATGACGTTCCGTTACGGTGGATGCCATGTGTCGGTCACCCTTGACGAAAGCACTTCTGTGACGCGCGATTTATCGTCATGGAAGTGGACACTTCTGTGATGATAATTTTGGTAATGTCATGGAACACTTCTACGACAGCACAGGTATGACTATCTTGATTTTGTCATAAAATTGTCATGGATGTACATGCATGACAAAAAAATCGACCTACTGTGACAAACACGTATCATCACGGAAGTGTATTTTTTTTTTGTAGTGATTGCAATACAACATATGCATTATATGAGTAATATAACCCTGCCAAGTTTGAGCATAGACCTCAGGGGGATGATAGGACTGGTCATCTGCCTCTGAATCCTCCTCTGAAGAGCTATCTGTAACCAGCAAGATATCTGCTTCAGCAGGTAGCATTGTCTACTCTGAATACCTTGTTTTCACTCAAGATTTCTCCATCACCACACTACTAGGGAAAACCTTATACACAGAACTTTCGCAGTAGCATGGGTCAAAAAAGCACGCTGGTGCTAAGTAGCAGCAGCGTGCCTGCGGAAACCGCGCTGCAGATAACTTCGTAGCAGTAGCGCGTCTTGCTGCATACACGTTACTACTAAAATTCTCACGGCTTAGCCGATATGGTACACATAGTAGTAGCAATCTATATGGAACAGCGCTACTGCTACATTATTTGTAGCAGCGCGTTTTGCTCTAAACTCGCTACTACTAAAGGATATAAAATTAAATGAAAAGCAAATAGAAAGGTAATTGAAAATGAAAGAAATAGAAGAAGGTGAAAGGGAAAAAATAAAATGTGAAGAAAAATAAATGAAAAAGGGGAAAAAGGAGAAAGTAGTAGCAGTAGCGCGTATCCAAGAACGCGTTGTAGCTAATGTAGCAGTAGCGCGCTTTCCGGAACGTGCTACTGCTACTTCTGACTTAACCACCGCGTTCGTCCTTCCCCAAGGCCACTTCCCCCCAAATCGAACTCCTCCGCTCTCGCCGCCGCCGTCGCCCGTCGGTCGCCGCGCACTATCCGCACACCCTCTACACCGTCCCCGACCCCGGATTCAACGCCGCCCCCGCCCCCGACCTCAACGCTGCCCCGGACGCCACCCCCTGCCCCGACCTCGACGCCGCCCTCCGTCATGTGCCCGAGCCCCAAGCCTGACCTCGACGCCGCCTGCCCCTCTCTCGCCGCAGGCACCCGAGGTGAGCACGCCTGCTCCTCCCCCTCCCCTACCTCTTCCTAGATAGGGTTCTTCAAATTTTAGTTGCATCAAATTAGTTAGGGTTCATCTATGGGTGGAAATGAATTGGATACAGATGCGGCTGGGATTTTTTATTAGGTGATGTTTTCTTAGATGATGAATAAACACTAGTGTAATGCATAATAAAACGAGTAAAATTTGACCTTCTTCTATTTAGTTAGTAAGAACTAGTTAGTAAGAACTAGGTACTAATTAGGTGATTTTTTAGTTAAAGCAATTTTTCCCGCCTCGATGTGGACGATGCCTATCCCGCATCCTCGTCGTTGAGTCGGCGGAGGACGACACCTGCTTGACCAGATCGGCCATGTCCGGGACTGGGCTCTGCCAGGGTGGTACTGGGAGGCGCTACCTACCGGGGGGTGCAGGTTGGTGAGGAGCCAGCCTGTCATTGACCCGAACCTTCTTTGGTGGCGGTCGCGTGGGCCAGTGACGATCCAGAGGCTCGAGGACTCCACGGAGGTGGTGCGTCACCGTGTCAGTGAGGAGGACGCGCACGTCCGTCGCTACTTCTTTGCGTTGGAGCACATGCCGTTCTCCAATACCTGGCAGGTTCTCCGGGGATCTCACTAGAGCTATGATCCCGTGATGGTGCCTTCTCTGTGGGTGTCCACCGCCCGCGCTGATACCCATCGTGTGCTAGAGTTTTAGTTGTATTAGTGATGTTATATGTATGACACTATTCGTGATGTATTAGTGATAATATTCGACGATGTACTGACGCATGAGATGATTTACTTTTGCTTATTGAATGCATGCTAATTTGAGTCCTATAGGTATTTTGAAATGTATATCTTGTGTTGCTCAATATCCAAGTGTCCGGTCATGTTTGTAGGTTACGCCTTCGAGTGGCCTATGTTTTGCCGGAGTGTTGAATCATTTCCGTTCCGGCAAATTTCAGGCGCTCGATATGTCCTATTTTAGCAAAGGTCATGCCGGATTTTTCCGTGAATTTTGGCATGACTTGTGCCAGAATATGTAGGAAATATCGAGTGCCCCAGATTTGTGTGTTGAGTATCTTGGTAGTTGTCTTCGATCGATTCTCAATTAATGTTTTAACTATGAACATAGGAAATGTCTGACGATGAAAAGGATTTCGGTATTTGCAAATACTGCAAAGACGAGCGCGGCCTGTGCGATGGAATCTTCCTAGATGATTATAGGCGCATCAGCATCAAGCTGGACGAGAACTTCGAAGTGGATATAGTAAGTCACAACGACAAGTCTTTTTTCGTAATTAAGCATGACATCTGCTTCATTTGCTTCAACTTATATTTTTTTTACTATTCTACTAGCGTATCCCCTGCCATGCAAGAGTTTTTGTATTGGATAAGATAGGTTTCAGTCATAGTATGGAGGAAAAGAAAGTTTACTTGAAGACCGAGCATGGTTATATTTTCCATGCAAAGTTATACAATTCAGACGACTACACCTATTTTGGATGCAAAACATGGCGAGCACTATGCAAGACTTATGCATTTGAGCCTGATATGGTTATCACCTTTGATATCCGTCTAGAAGATGATATTGAAGGTAATACCGACATCTAGGTCGATGTGCAGACGCCTCCAGTTATACCATTATGTAAGTTTCTCAACCATATTTATGTCTTTGATATTGTTTATTCAAAAATAGTTGACAACTAATTTGTATTGTCAGCTTATTTCGGTGCAAGCAAACATGTCCAGCGCTTGGTAGACAGGACCGTATACTGCCCTGGGGCTGAACTCAACTGCGAGGAGCTCAGTCATTATGTTTCATGGCTTGAGGATCTTGATACTGTCAAGACAAATTTTCTTCCTGCATTTAGAAATGTTAGTACTGAAAATGTGCGACCAATAGTGTTCGTAATGAACTACGGTCACATCTATTTAGGAAGGATGGTAAGATTTTTACTATTTGTCATCAATGCATCTTTTCCGTACATTATTTTTGAAGCTAAACTTCATTGCTAAGTATGTTACCGTACGATGTTCTTCAACAGGGACTCCCGATGAATGTTGTGCCTTATGGGTTCGAGACTAAAGGTACCATGAGTATTATCAGCTTATGGCCAAGATATCCTACAGATTACTTTAGTGCATTCAAGATTAGCGACGGATGCTTAATAGTGCAAGACTGGACCAAATATGTAATGGGGGAGCGCAGAGAAGTACTAGGGGGCAGCAAACAGATGCGCTACCCACGATTAGGAGACAGGTTCATCTGCATGCTTCAGTTTGATCGAGGAGGAGAGCTATACATGTTTTATGTTATTTTACCTAAGAGAGAGCAGCAGGAGTGATTAGCTAGCTAGAAATGAGTTTGAGGATGATGATGTGCTACACTATTACTATGATGATAAAATAGCTAGTGTTGGTGGTAATGACTATGATGATTATTATTAGCTAGTGTTAGTGTTGATTAAATAAATACTGTTGGTGGTAATGACTATGATGATGATTAAATAGCTTATGCTGGTGGATTAGACTCAAGTGGAGGCAACATGTGGTGCACATCGAAAGTACTACTAGTCCAAACTAGATCAAGTTTGGATTAGTAGTATACTTTTGACATGCACCACATATTGCCTCCACTTGAACCTAATCCACCTTAATTTGACACACTGTTATGGACATAATGATGTAAACCTCATAACAGCTGGTATTGTACCAATATTTGTACGATGGCGCGTAAATATACTAAAAAAATACTAGTAGCGATGGACAGAAAACACGCTGCAAGTAGTTACCTTAGCAGTAGCGTGGTACTCAACAAACGCTGCAGCTATTTGCCCTAGCAGTAGCGCGTGCGGGCACGCGTTACTACTAAGCAATAGCTGTAGCGCCTTATTATTAGCGCGCGCCCCCGCGCTACTAGTGGACACAAAACACGCGCTACTGCTAGGGATTTCCCTAGTAGTGCCAATTCAAATGGCTGATGCACAGGAAGAGCAGCTGAATATACAAACATTGTCGACAAAAGCAATGAGAAATACAAAAAAAGGACGGCATGATATAATTCACATATATGACGCTTGCCTAAACAGCATGGCATTGCATAATTCACATACATAATGCCTTGCAACAAGATAACATTGCATAATTCACATATATAATGTCTTGCAATAAGATGGCATTGCATAATTCACATATATGGTAATTAGACACTAAATAGGTGGCATTCACACAAAACATGTCTAAACTAAGCAAATAACATAGCAATGCAAGATACCATATGCACGATATGAGCAACATAACCCTGCCAAGTTAGGGCATGCACCTTGGGGGAAATATGACCGGTCATCTGTCTCTGAATCCTCCTCTGAGGAGCTATCGGTAACCATCAAGACATGCGCTTCGTCAGATAGCATTGTCTGCTCTGAAGACCTTGTTTCCACTCTAGATTTTTCCATGACCGTGCCGAATGGCTGATGCATAGGAAGAGTAATTGAATGTACTAAAATTGTTGACAAATTTAACACGTAATAAAAAATGATGGCATGATATAATTCACATATAAGATGACTGGCTAACCAGGGTGGCATTGCAAAATGAACATATATGATGCCTGGCTAAACAAGATGGCATTGCATGATTCACATATACGATAAAGAAACTAAACAGATGGCATTGACACAAAGCATGTCTAAACTAAGCAGATGACATCTTTAATGTATACAGTAATCAATGCAAGGCGCCATATGCATGATATTACCAACATCAGCATGCCAAGTTAGAGCAAAGACCTCATGGGGTAAATAGGAGTGGTCTTCTCCTTCTGAATCCCCCTCAGAATAGTTATCTTCCT
Source organism: Triticum dicoccoides (assembly GCF_002162155.2). Taxonomy (NCBI): domain Eukaryota; kingdom Viridiplantae; phylum Streptophyta; class Magnoliopsida; order Poales; family Poaceae; genus Triticum; species Triticum dicoccoides. Next base: position 350,635,277 of record NC_041381.1, read on the forward strand.
CTTGATTACGATCTGAAATGGGTGGAGGGGCGGCTGCCTTTGCACCCACCATGAAACAACGTCTGAATGAAATTTTATTGCCACGCAAGGCTCGTCTCTTTTGCTCTACATGATCAGTTCCATTGTGTACAAATAACTGGCATGCATAGGAATAAAACATAGTGAGATTATGTACGGAGTGCATGCACAAATCTAGAGTGATGGTAGCAAACTGTAGATAGACCCAAAACCAATGATAGCAGGCATATAATAGCTTTAGTTAAAAAATACAGATAATGGCTCCTTTAATGTTTGTTTGCACCCAACATGAAACTCATAGTAGACACCGGAGATTAACCAGATAGTAGACAGATAGTACTGATTGTTACCCCAATATGTACCCCACAACCATTTAAAAACTCAAGTTTCAGCATTAGTTTGGACCTGACTCGGAGTCTAATAGGTGAACAGGATGATAATGTAGCATGTCATCATATTAAGCAACACATAACGTAAGCAGACACGGAAGAGTGCGACCTCTCTTGTGGACCCGTGTAGTCCTCAAGGTCATCTGCTCGGTTGATGATGGTAATGCAGTTGTCATGGCTGCCGGCGGCGGGGAAGAAGATCTAAGGCGGCGAAAGACAGTCTGGAGAGCGGATCCCTGCTGTGGTGAACCCTTCTGTCATTGGAGCAGCTGAGCTGGGGTGGAACACAGCGCCGCAGGAGCAGGACAAACCACGCAAGGTTTTCTTTGACACATATCTGTAACAGAAGTAATTGAGTAAGGGCTTGTTTGAATTTGAGGATTCTAACAATGCAGGGATAGGAATAGACAGGAATAGGATAGGAATGCACGTGCAAAACAGAGAATTTAAAAACATAGGATTTTTGCCAATCTGGGTGTTTGATTCACAACAATTGGAAGATCACAGGATGTAAAAAAGCATGGTGAGATTAAGTCAAACCACAAGAAAATGTATGGTTATAATGCTATTATGCCACTATCTCTTAGTCTTGTGCTTGATGAATAGGAATATGAAAAGGAGGAGAAGTGGAAATTATAATTCCTATGGTTTTTCTTTCAAGGAGACACTAAAGGAACAAATCCTACAGTTTTCCTTTGCTCCATTCCTTTGCACCAAATTCATGAAAAGTAGTACCATAGGAAACTTTCCAATTCCGATGTTTTTCATTCACTTTTCCTTTCAAGCACTGGCGATTCTAGTAGGCAGGCTTGAGCAAGGAAAATCCTACACTAAAAAATGTTTTTGTGCTACTTCTATTACTTTGGACCCAGGCCACTGCCATACTAGCTCAACTCCCAGGCCCATCGACAAATGCACAGCTCAAATGCGTAGAGATAAATAATGATGGCGTTCAAGAGAGTCCATCACGGATAGCAAAGTTGCGTGGTACCTCACTGCTTGTCATATAGTAGGATAAAATAATCATATTTCCCGTTACTACGAGTGCTCAGTGGACAATATATATAACATGTAGAGTAAAAAAGAGATGCGACAAGTGTACAACCTCTTTGGCGAAGCCATGTAGATTTCAGCGTGATTGGGTTGGCCGGTGAGGATGCTCCGGCTGACTTGCCTGTCGGAGGAGGGGAAGAAGATCATACGCGTCTGGAGATGGAGCCCGAGGTACTGCTTCGCTGTGATTGAGGGTTTCGTCGTTGGAGCAGCTCCGGTGAGTTGTACGACGCCGAGGCTGAAGCTGGACGAGAGAGACAACGAACAACGTTAACCTGAGTGGAATTCTAATAGCATCTCCAATACATGACGTAAAATACATAACCACAAAGTGCTAGATATAAAATACATCAGCTGCTCATCTCTGAACTTAACTGTCGAAACTGAATTTAACTGTCAAAACTGAACTTAACTGTTGAAAATGAACATAACTGCCGAAACTGAATTTTGCTGTCGAAACTGAATGCATTAGCAAGGTGAGGCTACACATCGGTCGACTAACTTTTTCATCTCTGGTCAGTCGATTTTGCAGCCGTTGGATACGAAATCAAGGGCCTGCGGTTCATCTTCAACCTCCACCCCTCTGAGCCGCCAGCCACCACCGGCCAAATAGCAGCCCCCTGCCGCCCGTGGTGCGCCGCCCCGCCCACCCCGAAAACACTCTCCACCATCGGTCCGC
>NC_041381.1:350637684-350653891 GCF_002162155.2 Triticum dicoccoides
CTGAAAATCGACTGACCCAAAAGTTGATTCAGTCGACTGAAGTGTAGCTAAATCGCAGCAGCATCGCAAGAAAGAGCAAGAGCAGCAGCGTGAGCAAGAGCAATAGCAAGAGAAGACCAGGCAGGGGACCGAGAGCAAGAGCAGAGCAGCAGCGTGAGCGAGAGCTAAAGTAGTAGCAGCTCCTACTGATGTGGACGTCGCCGCCAAGGGAGTGACATCGTGGAGGAAGTGGTTGGCGACGCCGCCGTGGATGGAGCCGCGCCGTGTCGGCTCGGGACCGAGCATCGGCAGCACCGATCAAATCAAGAAGAAAATGCGGTGATTAGTGTACAACCTCTTTGGTGGCGCCGATTAGGCCGCAGCTTCATCCGAGGAAACAGTGATGATGATGCTCTTCCGATGGTGCAGGTGAAGAAAGTGGTGTGGGAATGGAGGTGGCGCGAAAGACGAGGGGAACGTCGGGGCAGCTCCTTGGAGGTGGAGGACGGGGTGGCTGAACCAGCGGGACGATGAGATCGACGACAGATCCTCATCCGGTACGGTGGATGAGGGACGTCGAGGTGTTGTTGTGGACGATGTCGTTGGGGAAGAGGCTCCGGTTGGGTAGCGGACGGAGCAGGGTGTGGGGTTTCGTCGCGGGTTTTTGCGGCCTCGGTGTACGAATGGGTGGGCGGATGGGATGGCAGTGGGGAACCATGGCTTAGGGACGCGCTTGTCTGAAATGTGGGGTAAGTTTCAAAAGTACCCCCACCGATTTGAGGCGGTTCTTTTGGTTCACGGGTACCACGGGCATTTCGCGTGTCAGGATTTCACAAGAGGTGGGAGTTTTCGCGCGCATTGTAATTTCGGAATAGCAAGGCGCTGGTTGAAGAGGCGGGAGTTGTCGGAGCACAACGAGACAAAGATATATTTTAAATATTTCGGGCTAACAAGGCGCGGGTTAAAGAGGCGGGAGTTTCACAGCACGATAGACAGAGACGCTAGCTTGAATTTTCGGCATAACAAGGCGCGACTTGAAATTTCAGAAGAACAAGCTTAACATGTACCCAAAAAAGACAATTTGCACCTCAACACGCACAACACACACACAAACACCATTTAGACTAGAGTAAGGTACACGTGCATTGCACGCATGAGATTTGGCAACCAAATTATGAATAAATACCACATTATAGCATGTAAGCTTTGAGTCATATATGCATGATGTAGATGTTCATTTAATTCTTATAGTTCATTTCATTCAAAATCATCTAGTTTTTATAAGAAAGCTAATATATTTTAAGATTCATGGAATTATGCGTTGTCAGACATAAAGTAAAAACAAATAATGGCAAATCATGTAGAAAAACATTTGGGCAATTCTGATACGGAAGATTCTAGAACAAATAAGAAGTGCTTGTGTTTTGATGTTTGTGCATTATGCTTAAGTTCAACCATGGAGTCTTTTAGATTATACATGTGGCAAAATCTGGTGGAATCTAGATGATATCCAACGGCCAGTAGTGCTCAAATTTTCCATCTTTGGACCATCGGATTTGCCTCATCCAATGACCATCTTTCAAAGTTAAAGTTACCCGAACACAATATAAAAAATATATAATATATAATATATATATAGGGGTATAGATATAGATATGTGATGCGAAAGCCGGCCATCATCTCCAATTAGAATAGTGTGTCCATGCACGGATGCGACGTGGTCGAATGATGTCTGCCATCGGTATCTCAAATTCAAATCAGTCTGACCTTGTTCAATGTGTATACATTACAACATCCTCGTTTCCAAACCACACCGCGCAGATCTCCATTATATTCATGGATGCATGGGTTTCAAACATCAGAATCTCTTATTCAAATATTTGAATTCAACTTTACATTGATTATGACCTCACCTAGTCTTTTACACCCACACAGTCGTCTTCTCTTTATAATTGTACCACTAGCTTTCTCTCGTGCATGCGTGCACATACACTACCAGTCGGCATTATCCATCGCACACATGCAATTTTTTTCTTCAGGTCGGTCTCCCATGAAGGCACACACCCACACACATCCCCCTCTCCATCATATCGGGCATTCTTTATCCCTCACGCGTGCATGCGCAACAATCGATGTTCCTCTATGTATGTGTGTATATGGCAAGGTCTTTCATAGTTTTCCACACAAACCGATCAATCGATATATCCAGTGAGGTCTCACCCTCTTTCCCACGTCCACATCGATCAATCTATACCTCTCTATATAGGATTAACATATATATCTAATACACCCACACTAATTATATATCCAACGTCCCCCTCTCATCATCCATGCCTTCCACTTCATCTCTCAAACACGTGCACAATGGCGAAGACAGGGGGCCGTAAGGGCCCTGCCCCCCCCCCCCTAACATCACTATATATTGAGGCTAATATGAATGTGATCATTAGACAATTGCTGCTAAAAATGGTTTAAGTTCATGAACTAACCCTCCTAGCAATGCTTGGCCCCCTAGCTCATTTATTTTTCATGGCTCCGCCACTGCGTGCAACAGCGCACGTACTCGCCCCCTCTCTCTAAATATCGATCTCGCACTTGTGCACTCCTTCATAGTCTCCCTCCACTCGGCCCCTCGCACCATCTTCTAGCCCCCCACCGGATTTTGCCACATGTACAATCTAGCAGTCTCCATGGTTGAACTTAAGCATAATGCACAAACCTCAAAACAACAGTGGTTCTGTTTTGTTCTAGAATCTTCCGTATCATAACTGCCCAAACTTTTTTTCTAGTTGAATTGCCATTATTTGTTTTTACTTTATGCTTTACAATGCACAATTCCATGAATCATAAAATAGATTAAGGGCTTCTTTGATTCAAAGGATTCTCAAAGGAATTTTGGAGGATTCTAATCATTAGGAATTTTTCCTATCTTGGTTGTTTGATTCGTAGGATTGTAAACCATAGGAATTTTTCCATATGATTCATTTGCACTAGATTTCATAGGAAACATCCCATCCACTAACATCTTTGAAAGAATTCTGCGTTTTTTCTATGAGCAATCAAACACTCGTACAATCCTGTAGGATTCAAGACGACATTCCACTATAATCTCATGTTTTTCCTATTCCCGCGTTCTTAGCTTTTTTATAAAAAAATTGATTTTGAATGAGATGAACTATAAGAATTAAACGAAGGGCTACATCAGGCATATATGACTCAGAGCTTACATGCTACAGTGTGGTATTTATTCATAATTTGGTTGCAAAATGTGATGCGTGCAATGCACGTGTACCTTACTAGTACTTCGAGTATGTGCAAAACACGTAAATTAGAATACCAATGGCACGCTACACAGTGTCTCTCTTACAGTTCATGAAGCCACGTGGCACATGTGGAGGCGTTGTCGCGACCTTCTTGCGTGGATTGATCACAGTGATGTGTTGCTGGTTCCAGAAGAATGTACTCATCCTCCCTGAGCCATACTGGCGGTACATGCACGAAGCGAAGATGTGCACGCACGCCACACACGCACTCATTCCCTCACACGCACACGCGGGTACACGAGCGGACGCAATTTTGTACATAGATCCACCCCATGTGATAATTTGACGCGTGTAAAGTCGTTCACTTCATTGATGGTCAATTAATACAGCGCATGCAAATTGAGTGGACATGAGGGCGGAAGAAAGACATTATTACTCCACTGCGCGCATGCGAGTAGTTAAATCATGGGTTGCTAGTAGTACTTCCATTGGTCTCCTTCGTATTTTGTGCCAATTTTTGACAGTAACATAATATTTACGCATTTGAGTAGTGTAGTACTTGAAATTTATGTTCCGCTAAACTCATCGGGAGCCGTTTCGGGCCTCGAAACCAAAACTATCAATTAATCTTTACCTTGTTCCCATCACATTCGAAAGCCTGCTCACGCCTACTAGTACGTACCAAACCTGAACGTGTTCCCACTATGTAGGTATTAGTACTAGTGCTAGTACTTAGGTTATAAAAAGGGGAACTACCTAACCAAAAATTACTCTACCTTTCCTCCTCATAAGTGCTGCTTCTTCGTCCGTCGTTGCCATGGCCAGTGAGCAGAGCTCTAGGTCGAGAACTACTCGTAACAAGGGAGCGGCAACCAAGGCTGCGGAAAAAAAAGAGGGCTCGCTGCCACGCAGAGACCTCGAAAGATCTCTCACGGGCAGGCGATGGCTCCCAGGAGCGCCCTAGGCGCGGAGGCGAACATGCCAAGCCGGCGGAGCTGGAGTCATTATCCCTCGACGGCATGCCCGATTAGCTCAATAAGCACCTCAATAACCAGAAGGAATTCATCCATGTCTTGATGAAGTTGCTGAAGGAGAGTCTCTATGACATGCCTGCTGAGCTCAATAAGCAGGGGGAGTTGACCGCCGGCTTGGTGATGCTGCTGAAGATGAGCATTGCCTCGGAGAAGAAGGCGACCGGCGAAATCCTACGACTTTAGGAGGACAAGGCGAAGCTCTGCCACGAGATCGATCTATTGAAGGAGAAGAACACCGGTTGGAAGAAGCTAAATGAGAATAGTAGTTCCTCGATGAAGATGTTGCAGGCCCTCGTCATGGAACAGAAGGAGGAGTTGGCAAAGCTCCGCATCAAGCACCCGGCTGCTGTCAAGGTACGTAATGCGGCCGTGGAACATATGATGAAGGCTCGCTTGAGAAATCCCGCGTCATGGACAGAATGAAGAAGATGGCGGAGGAGACGCGCAAGGAGATGGAGGTCATGGAGGCGATGAAGAAGCAGTTACGACTCCGCAGCGAATTAGATCTTTTGGGGTGATAATCTTCCTTCTTCTTTTACTCCTGTGTTTCATCTTTTGCTTCGGGTGTTTCGTCGCACGTGTCACGTTCTCTGCGAGGCATGAATAGAACAATGCTTTTTTTTGAGGGAATGAATAGAACAATGCTAACAATGAGATGACTAGCAAATTAGATCATTTTTATCGCCATATGGCACTGGGCTGCCGTGTTTCGTGCTCCTCTGTCGCAGTACTACTCCAGTGGAAAACTTGTGTATACCGCACGGTTCTTTGCTCCTCCTCAGGTCGTCGGCGCATTTATACGAGCAGTCAAATCAAAGGCCCCGCCTTCCAACAGTAATGAGCCGTCAAATCACAAAGGCCCTCGCCTCTTGTGAAACCGACCAAGCTAGACTGCCCCACCCTATAGCCTTTTAAAAAATGTATACTTTTGTACAGTAGTAGTATCGATGGATTGCGCCATGGAGCAAAACTTGAAATTAAAAAAAAGGTGGTACATATAGAGAGTGCTCGTTCCCAAATTATGCATATCGTACTATTAAAAAGGCTAGTCACAATAATGGTGTCCAGCACAACCCACCCCTCAAATAAAACTAAGCATCCAGGAATTCTTTGACAAAACTAAGCACCCTGAAATTCTTTGATAACTAAACTGCTGACTATATGATGTTTGCCATATATATTGTACGTATATAATGTGAAGAAACGAGTGGTAGTACTATACTAACTAAAAGATGAAATGTAAGAAATACTAGTATGTACGTACTGAAGAGTTAAAGTAATGAGAAGAAACATAACATAGTTCTGCTGGGGGCTCAGCACAACACACCCCTCAAATTAAATTAAGCGCACCTGAAATTAAACTTTGCAACTATTCCGGTAGACACTGCATTAGAACCACCATTAGCAACGACACTGCTACCTTACACGGAGTCCTCGTCCACTTCCTCAACTTCGTCCTTGTCCCTCTTCCTCTTGGCCGATACTTCTTTGCTTGAACCGCACACTTGGCTCTTGCTCTTCGTCCAACCCTTGTAGATATTGAAACAAAGTTAGCCATCCATTGCAGCGTAGTGGATGTGGTTTATATCTAGTACATTCCGCTGCCATGCATAATGTTGAAACATTTATGGAGGTTTCTCCAGTTTACCGTACGAAGGATGAACCATGGCTCCTGTCAGGGTCAGCATTGAAGGCTGACGAGAGGACACCAGCTGATTCTTCTGGAGGTCGAAGGTGTTGCCTATAACGAGGCCTATCCGACCCAATACTTCTTTGTCGTTACCAAAGTCTACAGTAACGAATTTGACTAGGTTGCTCTCGAGGAAGTCCTTGAAATCCATGCATTCAACGTCGACATGGCATATGTGGTAGACCAAGCATAAGTCATGCACGCAAACCTAGATCACGGCAGGCTTCTTCCTCTCTTCATCCTTTAGATCCTTCTCTCGTCCCAGGACTATGGTGTACTAAACATCTAGCCCAGCGACCTAGTCATCATCTGAGTCTTCGAACATGCGTCTGAAGCGAGAAAGGCATCCTTTCACCATCGTGAAAGAACGGGCGTAAATGACGTCGAACTCATCGCCGATGATGGTTCTAACCTTGTACTCACCGCCGATCGTGGAGATTTGGGACGCCATGGATTTGGGAGGAGGGTTAGGATTAGTAGAACTGCCGTAATGTGAATGGGCGGGACGACTAGGAGTGAACCGCCATAGTATTGAAGGACGTGCAGGGACGAGTAGGAGTGAACTGCCAGCGTGCGAACGGCATGGTAGTGGCTTTCCATTCTCCCATGATACGGGCTTCCGAGAGCCCTTGGATCTGAGATCGAACGGTTGCATGGCATGATTCTAGACCTATGGGTGAATATCCTATCCTGGAGGGTTATTCTGCAAATTTTCAGCAACTTAGCATGCGACCATTTGATCTCAGATCCAAGGGCTGCGAGCAACCCGTATCATGGTCGCACCTACCACGACCATCGCGTCGCTCGCGCGGTCGTGCCCTTGGAGATTTAACACGGTGCGTTAGGCTATCTGATGTTGGCATGTCATACATAGTCACTCATACTACAACAAGGTTGGCTATAAGTGCATTTTTTTACTTCTCTCTATCTCTTTGTATAGAGTATCTCACTGGTTGGAAAGGCATGCAAATTCCCAAACCGCTTCCTACACCCTGAATCGAATTTTTTGCCTAACAAGTTGTGCCGTGCAATTGGAATTACAACTTGAGTACTACTACTAGTAGGAGTACCAGGGGCCAGTTCTTTTAGGCTTCTAGATTAGTAATCCCATAACTACTACCTCCGTCCTGGTTTATTGGTCCACATTGTAATCTGTGTCAAATTTTGATCATAAATTTAACTAATGAAATGTTAGTGCATGTCACATGCACTAACATTTTATCAGTTAAATCTTTGGTCAAATATTAGCACAAATTACAATGGTGAGGAATAAACCAGGACGGAGGTACTGTACTACTAGTTTAGAAGCCCAAATAAATGAGTGAGGCGCCTGTGTACAGGTGCTAAGGGTGCCACATAGGCAAGAAAATGATGTGGCAAAGCAATTAAAGAAGAGAGAGAACATTAGGATGACCCTAGGAGGAAACGGTGCTAAGCGCATGAAACCTATGCAAAATGACTATCAACCAATGAATGATGGAGTTTAATTGTTAAAAAATTCAATGAGGGAGGCTTGGCTACAAAACCTAAGCACTAATGCACTGGGGAGACTAGTTGCTAAGGTTTTAAATGCGCTTAGCACCTCAAGTAAGCACCAATGCATTGGAAGCATTACTCTCCATTGTGACTAGTCTTATGGGAAAATCTGGGGAAGCCGCCAAAAGAACTGGCCCTAGGAGTAGTAGCTAGGGATCGAGTGTGCGAGATTAACCGGAAAAAGTAAATGCGGAGAGATGAAATGCAAAAAAGACGGAGGGATGTGATGGTTGCTTGTTCGTTTATTTTACCAGGCCACTTATTACTAGGAGTGGTTGGGTTTTGTGATATGACGGCTTTACTGCCGCGCCACGAGCAGGGTGAGAGGTGAGACTCCCGTGCAGTGCCTCCCTCTACACTAGTACTACTACATCAGTCGTGGTTTATCCCCCATTGAATTTGACTGAAGATTTAACTGACAAAATGTTAGTGCATGTCAACAAAAACAATATTGTATTTGAACATAGTTTTCAATTATATAATTTTAGGTGACATGCATCATCATTTATCGTACTATATATAATGTTAGTTCAATTTTTGGTCGTACTAATCTATAGTAGTAAGGTGCCCGTGCGTTGCACAGAAGAGTGAAATGCATTGATCGGGGTGTTGTTTATTTTGACAAAGGATGTGGGGGTCATCTCATGTGTAACAGGTATGGATAGGTTTCTTCGGATATTATTTCATCTCTAGAGCTCAGAAACATCCGGGTGAAATAGATAAAAAAGTATCTTTTGCAAACAAAAGCGTTCAACTTTTCAACCTTCATCAAAAACTTGTGAAGAAATAACTCTTATTGTGCTTTGCAGGAAATGGTTCATCACAAGTCTTTCATCGGTACTGTAGTAAAAATTCATACATGGAAGATTCTAGACTATACTATAAATGGATACACTTTTATTCATGTGCGATACTCCAATAGAGCAAGATCATGCATGGAAGTCTCCACATGCGTAGACATCGGATTACATTGAGCGAAGACTAATGATAAACATTTAACTTAGTAATGCAGATGTCCAGGTGAACCTCCTTGGAGTCCCCATGCACATTGTTCTGGGTCAAATAATACCATGTGTCTTCCATGTCCACATCGGCGGGAAGGTCCCAGCTTGGCAGAGTCCAAGTCAGCTTGACGTAGCCAGTGTTGCCGCCCACGGACCTCCGAGGGGTAGTAATAGTGAGCACGCACCTGTACATCGGCCTCGTGTTAGTGTCAGCGTCAGCGGCGTCGCCCCTGACACACACTACAAACATGTGGCGGCGGCCTGCACGGGCCTCACCAGTGTCCACGATTAAGAGGAAGACGTTGCCGTCCTCCTCCGAGACTAGCAGGCAGCGCTGATCCTCCAGCGACTCCGGCATGATGAACGGGTAGCACGTCTCGTACTTGATGTTCTTCGTGAAGGGCCAATAGTGATCGCCGCACGCCTGCGTTAGGTGATGCACGATGTCTGCCTGCGAGCCCCAAAACGGCACCGGGCACTCATAGCAGTAGACGAAGGGCTCCTTGGAGGCATCGACCAGGCCGTCCATGAAATGGGAGTGGCTGCAAGGGACGTTCCGCAAGTTGAACATATGAGCAAGTTACTATGAGATTTACTACAAAATAAATCATGACGACTATAACAAAGATTAAACTAAACATGCGGACTAGCATAGTAGATGAACAGATGGAGTCTAGGACACATACTAGAAACATGAATTCTACCACGATTTCAAATAGGAAGGACATAAACACATACGGTGCAGGCGTTGAGGTTGTCGCCCATGTTGTTGAGGAAGAGGTTGCCGAGGTCGGGGAAGAAGTCGTCATCGGTGAAGTTGTCGCTACTAGTAGTCGCGAGAGTGCGCTCCCCATATGTCAACAGCGCCCGCCGAATGGAGCACAGGAGGGAGTGGCTGTAGGGGATGTTGCGGCCGCTGAATGGAGCTCAGGAGTAGCCCACGAAGCAGTAGATGGTGCTCCTCCCTAGTCTCTATTCTTATCTCTATCTCTACTACTCTTCTTTGTTTTTTATAATATACTAGTTGTAGTTGTCAAATCGAATAGTATTGTGCCGTCCACTGCACGCCCGGCTGAACACGCCTCCTCGCCTCCATCAAACCCCTCCGTTAAACCCACATGCAAACCGAGAAACCTACTCCAGCCCGCGGGAGGAAATTTGCCAGTTGCCGCGGGACGGTTATTCTGCAATTTTTTTATAATAAACTATCCTATGATACCAACACATGATACTATGCATTACGGATGTAGTATCGTACAAAAGTATCATATGCATGATACTAGTATATGATACTCTCCATTAGGACCAACCTAAGTACAATAGTGCGCTTTACATGGCATTTTTGCATATGTGGAGGAAAGAGAGGCAAGGAAAAAGTGGAGAAGTGGGCTCTCATGCAAGAACCAGCCTCTACTAGCACCGCAGTTAAAATGATAATAGCAAGTCAAATCACGTGTCCCCACCTGTCCAGCAGTAACTCCCTATCAAATCACACAGCCCTACGTTTGCAGCAGCCTACTCCCTCGTCTTCTCGCGGATTTGTCGAACCGACTAGGTGGAACTGCCCCGCCGCCTACCGTGCAGGAAAAGCCCCGCCCTCGACTTTAAAATAGTATATAGTATACTAATTTTGTATCCATGGATCGCGCCCGCGCCATGGAGCAAAGTGCCTAGAAAACGGCGGTACACATGTACGGAGTATACAGCATGTCCGTCGCGTTCGCGTCGCACCCCAGACGGTCGGTCGGTCTGGCACACTGCTCTCCAAATGGAAGGCGCGTCATATTGCGTTCGCACACACATGTGGGACGGCAATTGAGAACCGACCATAGGCACACTCCCCGGCCCCGCAAGTCGGGTGACTTAATAGAAGAGGGAGATGAGCAATAGTACTAGAGAAGTGTTGTACTACGTTGGTGCCTGGACGATCCCTGCAAGACGCGGAAGATCAGTTCGTCCATGCATGTGACCAGACTCCAGCAGACACGCCTGGATTGGCTATCGTCTACATATCGTGTAGGCTGTGTTGTACATGGCTGTAGTTGTGGTGAGAAATCTAAAAAAAGGTTTCTTGTCATCTCGCAAAATTATGTGTCATGTGCTTCAGATCACTGCGAGGGTTAAACATCGACAACTGAGTTGGGCTAGTCATTGGGGGCACATGCACGAACAGTGACTACTCGGCTGCCATCTAGGTCAAGCCGGCTATGTTAATTAGGACATCTATCGACGGACCCCTTTTCTATGAGTTTATCTTTAATTTGAGCTTTGTTCCTCGTCTAGTTTGTCCGTCAGGATTCATGTTGTCTCCTTTGGGCAGTGAGGTTATGATTTCTTGTCATGTGGCATTTTTTCGTGTTATATGTTATTATCCGGCGCTTCAGATCAAAATGACGACAACTGCGCCTCCGGGCCACGTGCATGAAGATTTCTCGACAGTCATTGATGAGGTCAAGCCGGCTCCGGTAGACAAAAGAAAACTAAGTACTACTCCACTATATAGGTAGGAGCCTCCGCGGTTGCTTGCTAGTGTTGCTCTCTTCACACTGTCTCGACCTCTCCAGATCTAAACACGACAGCGGTGGCCACACACTCTCTCTCTCTCTGCTCACCGTTGGTCAAAGATCTAGCCGGATCCTCTCTGCCGGGGAAGGTGAGAAGGTGCAACGTTCACGCGGTCGTCCTCGGCGACGGCTCTTACCCACTGCTGGCGCGTCCCAATTAGCCTGCCTTGCTGTTCTCTCCCAAGCACCGCTGGCGAGGGAGGGCCTCCGACCCCTTCTTCCTCGTTGCCGTAGTGTTGGTAGATCCGGCCTCCCGCCGCCCACCTAGCGACACCCCGGCGACCATCAGGTATAACTTCTTTCGAAACCAGCCTTGCTCTACTTCCCGAGCTCCTGACATCGCTGCATTTGTATCTTTTACTATTTCTCAGGCCCCCTCGTAGATAGGATCGATCTGTTGTTCGAAAATTGTCGGCATTCTGGGAACGGGGGTCCCCAAATTTGCCTGCCTGCGGCCTGCGGTGTGGCTCAAGCGGAGGCCCAGTGCAGCCCAGCTTCATCGGCTCAAGCTCAAGACCCTCGCGAGGGGCCGAGCCTCATGGGGCGGACGGCAGGAAGCTTCCTCAAGAGCAACCTCATCAGGCCGACTCGCGAGGAGGTGGAGAGATCAAGGCAGGGTACCTCGCGAGGTGCCCGTGACGCAAGCCATGATGATCGAGACCAGGCGGGCGCCGGCCTGCGCAGTGTCCTTGTTTCCCCTTCGGTGCTAAGGGGGCAAGGACAGGCCAAGGCATCAGGCAAAGGTTACCGTTTCGGTGCAACAAGACCAAGACCAGCGGAACGGTAGGATGGAGGTCACCGTGGAGCCCAGGACGGCGCCACCGTCAGAGTCTTTGGCAGTCGAAGACCAACTTTAGTCAGGATAAGTGTACTAGACGTTCCCCTTCAAAATGGCCAATTGTTGGCGCCCTTCCCGCTCAATATTTGGGAAGAGGCCCAGGGCCTCCCTCTATAAATAGAGCTAGCCACCACAGAGTATGGGGATCCAGATTTTGGGTAGACTAGAGAGAGCGAGGCGACTGAGCTCACGCAAGCAGTTCATGCACCAGCTCAAGAACACCCCTCGCGAGGATGTTCTTCCTTTGTATTATTCATCATCAGCCCATGAGGCAATCCACCACACCACACACACCGGAGTAGGGTATTACACCACAATGGTGGCCTGAACCAGTATAAACCTCGTGTCTCCTGTGTGTTCATCTTTCTAGCCTAGATTCCTTGTGAGGCTTTGAGACGTGAGTTGGTAGGAGAGAGATCTTCGCGTGCACCCCAGAGTTCGAACCTCAAGGTTCTACCGGAACCCGAAATCTGACAAAAACCACCTAATTTTTTTTACGTTTAAGAGGTAAAACTAGTTCATGCACTCGAATCTAGTACTACTTGGTTCAAACAAGGAAGAAAGGGGGTGGGGGTGGGGGAGGATTTGTTTCCTGAATCTAGGACTTGGTCGAAAGAGGAAATAATGGGGGCGAAAAGTAGCAGAGACTGGCTATCCAACTGGTCTAGGTCTAATAGGGAAATAAAGGGAAACGCAGTACAAACTCAATATAAACCTGATCTATTGGTTGAAAAAGGAAGGAAAGTGGGGACTGGGGGACAAGTCAACAGAGTAAGTCCAGCACTAGATTTGCTAGCCTCACACAGTATAAGGTGGCTATACCGAACAAAAATGGGACCAACCCAGATATCCTGTTCTGATGTTTGTTGCCCCGAGCCACTCTTATGTAATGCCGCTGGTAAAATGTAGCAGTCGCACTGTTAAAAGTAAGGACACGTTAAACCAATGTTGTTTTCAATGTAATGCCTCCAGTAATATGAATCAATGGCACTTTTTTACATGTCCTACTAAATTTCCCATTAAGATAAGTTGGTTCTTTTTGTTAGAAATGCAACTGTCCTGGTCCGCCTACTCTCCCATGCCCAAAGTAATGTTGTATTTAACGGTTGTCATAGTTAATCCTAATGCCCACACTAATATCTAACAATGCCACTACTTTAGAAATTGCTACTGTCCTTGTAGGATTGCCATTCAGAGAACATGCTTCTTTTCATTTGATGCATGTTTCATCACTTGTTAGTCACCCTCCTTTCCACCTTTTTTGTGCAAACAGAGATATACATTTCATGCTCGATCTTAGTTGAACTGCACAAATGTTATCCAAATTATAGTTGAGTATTCCAGGAGCTTCACAACCAACCTTGATGTAGCTCAATTTTATTGCAACTAATGAAGAAGAAGCTCTGTGGGTTTCATTTTCTGATGGAAATGGAACCGGGGCTGGAGCCCTTTTCTTAAAAAAATTGAAGAAGTAGCTGCTAGCTCACGGGACATTGCTTCATTTTAGGTGAAGTGCACCAAAAGGTCCCATGAATTGAATCATCCATGTTGGTGACTGAAAGAGCTAGCTTCAGCATCCCAGTCTAAGCACCCCCAGCCTCCATCCTTGCGACACACAGTACACGTCGTTTGCCACCTGCTCGACCCTAGTGTCACTGATAAAATGAAGTAATAATACAGTTAAAATAGAGCGAGTGTCATCTCTATCATTTCATTTCCAATGTAGATAAAGAAAGTGCTTCTCTTTGTTAATGTATGTTTCATCAACTAGTCCCATTGTTAATGTTTAAGCGTTTCTGCAAACTGGGGTGCTTAATTTTAGTTGATCTGTACAAAAGTAGAGATTTGAATGTCTCAAGGCGCCTCCTTGTACTACCGATGTACACTGATGTTCATCACTGGCAGAAGGTGTATCTGGGAGACTTGGGACGATGTCCAGTATGAGGCGTACCGTATGAGGCGTCACAGGGCCCATCTCACCCTCGCAGCATGGCATACTATGATACTATCGCAATATTTTCTTCTATTTATTTTGTGTGTTTCATCAACTAGTGCCACTATAATGTAATCACGCTTTTTCATTATCTGTGCAAACAGGGTTATTCAGCTGCATTTTGGTGGAACTGCACAAATGTACGTATGGAACCAGCATATATGCAGAGTGCGAGGTGTGCCAAGTGAAAATTACCGACACCAACCATGCTGCATGCACGCATTGGCATCCACCACCACCAGTGGGATGTGTGGCGCTCTCTGTGGACGGATCTTTCTCGACAGCAAATCCTCTAACCAAATACTAGTAGCTTATATTGGCAGTTTTCTAGGGAGTACTCTTTTCTGAAAGAAGCACCAATCTATTTTTCTTTATTTGTTCACTGTGTCACAACTTTGACCCAAAGGTCCAGAGCTATTTTAGGGTGATTGGCGTAGTACTCGGAGACTGATTGTAAGCATGATTTTCATTAGCTGTGACACTGATTGTAGGCATGAGCAGGTGGAAGATTAGTTTAGTGCGAAGCTTACCTTAAACCCTACCACCGCTGTTGAAACGAGGCGAGCGTCGAGGGAACCATGGAGAACGGCGAGGAAGCAGCGTCGTGCCATCCGGCCTCCTCTTGCGGTGGGAGAACGAATACTCCTGTGGCTCCGGCTGGCTCTGCACCCTCACGAACGGCACACCATACTCGATCGATTCGTTATCCTCTGGGTGCTCTACCTTCGACCTATACGCCCAGCACCTCCGCCTGACTATCGCCTCAGGCGAATCTATCTGCTCCATCGCCCAGAGGAGATACTCGATGAACTCGGAGGACTGCGGTGTGACTGCCGCCGAGGAGTACATATGCATCACCGCCCTCATCACTGCCTTCTCGTTCTTCCGCATACATTTCCACATGGCCCGCACCGTCCTCGAAATCTCCCACTCATTGTCAAACCAAGTAAGGATCTCCTTCAACCTGGCCAACTTTGCCTGGTCGGCGCCGGCGATCTGCCTGATTCGCTGGTGCATCCTCTCCATAGATGTCCTTCTAAGTGGTCTGGTGCTAGCTTTGGAAGATGGGAGGAGAGACGGTGGTCTTGCAATAGAGAAGAGGGAGAGGCAAGTCGGTGGCTTTAGAATGGAGATGATGGAGAGGAGAGGAGGTGGTTTTGCAATGGAGAAGATCCGAAGAGGGAGAGGCGAGATGGTTGTTTTGGAATGGAGATGATGGAGAGGAGAGGAGGTGATTTTGCAATGGAGAAGAGGGAGAGGAGCGTGCGACAGCGATTTAGGATTGGACGATAGGGCCGGTGCGCTGTGACTGGATCAAAATCAAAATCAATTTACCCTTCAATTCAGAAAGTGACCCCACATTAACTAGTGTCCCTTTTATTCTAGGTCATAATTGACCATGATCTTCGCACATAAAATATATGTTATACGTTGCAAAAATAATATAATTTGAAAGTACATTCAAATATGAACCAAACGATACAATTTTTGGTGACATGCATTCACATTTTGCTTGTCAAATACAGTACGTGGTCAAACTTTGACCCAAAATACGCAAAACAACAAAAAAATACTTCCAAGACTAGCGCCGCTCTTCCGCTCTTCTCCTCTTAAACCACCGCCGCTCCTCTCCTGTTCCAATCTAAATCCAGCGCCGCTCCTCTCCTCTTCCATTTCAAAACCACCGCCCCTCCTCTCCTGTTCCAGTCCAAAACCAGCGTCGCTCCTCTCCCGTTCTAATCCAAAACCAGCGCTGCTCCTCTCCTCTTCCATTCAAAAACCACTGCTGGTGAGTGAAGGTGCTGTGGAGAAGTAGATCGATGGAGGAGTACAACCGATACATGAGGATCATAGACTGCGACCCTGCGAAGCTAGCTAGGATGTTGGAGATACAGTCTTGGTTTGACAACAAGGACCAACTAGCGGTGACGGCAACATCCATGGCCAAATATCTGCAACAGAGCGAAAAGGCGGTGATACTCACGGAGGAGGTCGCGCTAGAGTACATAGAGCTGCTCCTCTAGGCCATGGAGCAAACAGATTCACCGAATCCGATCATGAGGGAGCGGTGGTGGGAGTAGCGATCCCAGATGGAGCATCCACCAGAGATTGAAGGATCGAGCATCTACAGGGTGCCATTTGTGAGGGTGTCCTGCCAGAGCAAGCCGGTGGAGTCTTCGTCGACCGAACCCAACTGCAAGAGGAGAAAAGCAGTTGGCCCGACGACGCTTCCCCGTCATCGTCTCCCTCGCCGTTCACATCGTCTCACGGGGCGGCTGTCTGCTGCCGAGGAATAGGAGGGGACT
>NC_041381.1:350654252-350664727 GCF_002162155.2 Triticum dicoccoides
GAGCTTAGGGTTGTCAGTATTTGCAGGTTGTGAATTGTGTTTTGTGTTGTGTATTTTGAGAGTACTTTCAGATATGAATGTCTTTTGAATTTCAGATTTGCAGTATTGAGCATATGAAGTATTTTATGAATTCTAGAGATCTATTTTTAGCACTTAAAAAATGTAGTTTCATAGGAGTATAAAAGTGCAGACAATGTGATTCTCAGAGAAGAAACTGCAAGTTCCAGTTTCAGATAAGAAACTACATGTTCAGTTTCAGATAAGAAACTGCAACTTCCAGAGGCAGAGCATTTATATTAACATGACCTTTTCAAACAGGGTTAACATCATGTTGGAAGTTTTATTCATGGTCGAAAATGGAACTACCAGCCAGTTAACATCATGCTGATCAACATTCATGCATAGCACATCTTCATATGATGCACAGTCAAAATGCCCACACAATGTCGAGTGTGCGAAACATAGAGAAAACGAGGGACGAAGTTTTGGCAAGTGTTGGACGTGGTTTTGGGCTGCCCCGTCTAGGCTTTCAATTTTTAATATGCGCAGCCCACGACCTCGGATGGGAGCTCCATAGGCTTGTTTATATTTTCTTGAGGGTCGTCATGTATCGACCGGCCTATGGACCTCCCATCCGAGGTTTTTATTTTTCCTGAATATCGGCAGCCGAATTTATGTATTTTTTTGAAGAAAACGCAGAGGTCTATTCTATTTTTCTATATAAGAATAGGAACGCCTGGTCCAACTTATGTTTCCCTTCTAACTATATTATACATATTTAAATTATTTTATATGTTATTATATATTATTTTTATTGACATCATATATTTAACAGATACTTACATATGTAAGAAAACAATATCCCACATCTTATTAACTTATAAAAATAATTTCTTAACAATAAAATTCTGGATTGTTTTGGCACGAAAATCCTAGTGATTGTGTACAAAAGCTTGGTAAGATTTAAGGACGAATGTAATAATATCACTTATTATTTAAATATATTTATAACAAAATGCTCAGCCCCTTTTTATTTTTTGATAACATTGCTGGCCCAACCTAACATTATAATTAGAATCAGCCCAGCAAAATCGTTTATTTCGAGAAAGTGCAAATGGCATGTAATTTTTTAGGAAATAAAATAAATGGGCCGCATGGACGCTACATAATTTGTTCACCCAGCCCAGCTAATGGCTGTAATTCAAAAAAAAGATCAAATTGACTATAAATTCTACCACGCAAAAAAAGACTGTAAATTCTAAAAAAATGGGTTGAATACGTGGCGCATTTTTGGAGGCTAAAATGTCGGCCAATAGGTCGAAGCCAACGCAAGTCATTGTCAATTTAGTCAACAAATGATTCTAACATGTTAGCCGTTGGATTTACATCCAACGACCGGCATCCATCTTCAATCTCTCGTCTTCTTCCTCTAGCGCCGCCGGGACCACCTCCCGCCTCCTGCTGCTAGCAGCTCTGCTTAGCACGCTTCGCTATGAAGCGCTACTCCATCGTTGGCCAGGCCATCCCTCCACCCCTCCACACCTCCTGTTCTTCTCCACTGACTGTCAAACCACACCGCACTAGAACCAGTTAACCCTCGTACACCTCTCCGTCTGCGACTCTACTCCCGCGTCTTCCCATCTCCAGCTCATTGCTGTCCGGGGCCTCGCTGTTGTCCACCACCTTGGATGCGCTTGGCGCGGCATGGTCAACGTGGTCAACGAACGACATCATCAGAAGTAGACTGTGTGTGGAGAGACTGATAGCTGGGTCCACGGCCGCACACAAGGAAATGCCTCCTTATTACGCGCAAAATAATGATTCCTCCACCTGACATCTGGGACCCATCGTAAGGGCCTCTGTATTTCGCGAAAAAATGTGCCCCCCGCTGACAAGTCGGACCCACCAGCTATCTTCGCACGCAAGGAAGTGCCTCCTTATTACGCACAAAAAAAAATGAATATGCCCCTGCCAGCTGGAACCCAGCATAGTGGAAGGCTGACTTGTGGGCCTACCAAGTTGACGGGGACGGAGGGCTTTGTCAACTTAGTCAATATGAATGATTCTAGCTCCTGTTACTGTACGATGTTCATCCAACGGCCGTAGTGCTTCTTCAACCTCTGGTCTTCTTGCTCCAGCCGCCCAAACCAGCGTTGGTCGTGCCGCGTGCTCCTGCCTCCCGTGGCCGGCTGTGATGCCGCGGAGGCCTCACCGCCCCCTACTACTCCCACCGCTGGCCAGGCCATCCCTCTACTCACCCACACCCCCTGTTATTCTATGGCGATGGCAGCCTCACACCACAGCGAACCAGTGAACCCTCGTACTCCTCTACGCGTGGGCATCCACTGCCGCGTCTTCCCCGGCTCCGTGTCGTCCCCTTCCTAGGCCTCGCCGTTGTCCACCGCCCTGGTGCTCTCGGCGCGGCGTGGTCAACATGATCAAGGAACGGCTTCCATCGGACATGGACTGCACATGGAGAGGCTGACAGCTGGGTCCATGGCCGCAGCAAGGAAGTGCCTCCTTATTACGTGCAAAATAATTATTCCTCCACCTGACAGCGGGGACCCACCGGACGAGCCATCGTATTTCGCGAAAAAAAATTCCCCCTGAGTGCTGGGACCCACCAGCTACATCTTCGCACGCAATGCGTCCGGGTAAAAAAAATGATTCGCCCCCCTGACTGCTGGGACCCACCAGCTACACCTCCGCACGCAAGGAAGTGCCTGACAGTCGGGACCCACCTGGTCAAAGCGTATGTAGCGTTGTCATTCTGGTCGCGAACGTGTACATACATACTGGTGGATGTAGAGGCGCGCACGTGTCATAGTAGAGGCGCACATGTAGCATGTACACGTACGTACAACGGCCAGGGTGCAAGAAAGAAAATACGGCCACGTACGTACATACGGGCGAGGTCTCGAACGGCTACTCGCGCATACGTACGGCCAGGGCTCGTGTACATGGCTGGGTCGGAACGGAGAAACATCGTCGTTGTCATGTTCATGGGGAGGCAACGGAATGCGTCGTGTTCATGGGGAGGCAACGGAATGCGTCGTGTTCGTGGGGAGGCAACGGAACGCCTGGGAGCCAACCGGCTGGGTCGGAACAGAATGCGTCGTCGTGTTCATCGGGAGGGCTTGGACGGAACAGGCGATGGAAACGAGGCATGGCGTACCGCAGAACAGAGGAAACAGCCTTGTGTTCGACCGGCCACGTTCGAAACGGGATCCTGTTCATCAGGAGGGGTGTAGCGTACCGCAAAACAGAGGAAACGGACCTCCTACGGTAGAAACGAGGGTCCTGTTAATCGGGAGGGTTCTGGCATACCGCAAAACGGAGGAAATGGACCTCCTACGGTCGAAACGGGGGTCCTGTTGATCGGGAGAGGTGTGGCCTACCGCAAAACGGACAAAACGGACTTGTGTTGGAGCGCTACGGTCGAAACGGGGGTCATGTTCATTGGGAGGGGTGTGGCGTACCGCAAAACAGGACTCCATGGGATACTGTTCACCTCCACCGTCGACCTCCTCCAGCCTCCACGGGCTACCGTCGACCTCCTCCAGCCTCCATGGGCTCCTGTTCATCCAGCCTCCACCGCGCGCTACTCCACGGGCTACTGTTCAACCACCCCTCCACGGGCACCCCTCCACCGTCTACTGTGTTGGAAATATGCCCTAGAGGCAATAATAAAAGTATTATTATATTTCATTGTTCATGATAATTGTCTTTTATTCATGCTATAACTGTATTATCCGGAAATCGTAATACACGTGTGAATACTTAGACCACACAATGTCCCTGGTAAGCCTCTAGTTGACCAGCTCGTTGTGATCAACAGATAGTCATGGTTTCCTGACTATGGACATTGGATGTCATTGATAACGGGATCACATCATTAGGAGAATGATGTGATGGACAAGACCCAATCCTAAGCATAGCATAAAAGATCGTGTAGTTCGTTTTGCTAGAGCTTTGCAAGTGTCAAGTATCTCTTCCTTCGACCATGAGATCGTGTAACTCCCGGATACCGTAAGAATGCCTTGGGTGTACCAAACGTCACAACGTAACTGGGTGACTATAAAGGTACATTACAGGTATCTCCGAAAGTAGCTGTTGGGTTGACACGGATCGAGACTGGGATTTGTCACTCCGTATGACGGAGAGGTATCTCTGGGCCCACTCGGTAATGCATCATCATATTGAGCTCAATGTGACCAAGGTGTTGGACACGGGATCATGCATTACGGTACGAGTAAAGTGACTAGCCGGAAACGAGACTGAACAAGGTATTGGGATACCGACGATCGAGTCTCGGGCAAGTAACGTACCGATTGACAAAGGGAATTGCATACAGGGTTTGATCGAATCCTCGACATAGTGGTTCATCCGATGACAACATCGAGGAGCATGTGGGAGCCATCATGGGTATCCAGATCCCGCTGATGGTTATTGACTGAGAGAGTCTCGGTCATGTCTGCATGTCTCCCGAACCCGTAGGGTCTACACACTTAAGGTTCAGTTACGCTAGGGTTATAGGGATATGTATATGCAGTAACCCGAATGTTGTTCGGAGTCCCGGATGAGATCCCGGACGTCACGAGGAGTTCCGGAATGGTCCGGAGGTAAAGATTTATATATGGGAAGTCCTGTTTCGGGCATCGGGACAAGTTTCGGGGTTATCGGTATTGTACCGGGACCACCGGAAGGGTCCCGGGGGTCCACCGGGTGGGTCCACCTGTCCCGGGGGGGCACATGGGCTGTAGGGGGGTGCGCCTTGGCCTAATGGGCCAAGGGCACCAGCCCCACATAGGCCCATGCGCCTAGGGTTTAAGGGGGCAAGAGTCCTAGGAGGGTAAGGCACCTCCTAGGTGCCTTGGGGGGAGGGAAAACCCCCCTTGGCCGCCGCACCCCCTAGGAGATTGGATCTCCTAGGGCCGGCCACCCCCCCTTGGCACCCCTATATATAGTGGGGGAGAGGAGGGACTTCATACCTGAATGCCCTGGCCTTTGGTTGCCTCCTTCTCCCTCCCCAACACCTCCTCCACCTCCATAGTGCTTAGCGAAGCTCTGCCGGAGTACTGCAGCTCCATCAACACCACGCCGTCGTGCTGCTGCTGGTGCCATCTCCCTCAACCTCTCCTCCCTCCCTTGCTGGATCAAGAAGAGGAGACGTGGCTGTTCCGTACGTGTGTTGAACGCGGAGGTGCCGTCCGTTCGGTGCTAGGATCTCCGGTGATTCGAATCACGTCGTGTTCGACTACATCATCCCCGTTCTTTGAACGCTTCCGCTCGCGATCTACAAGGTACGTAGATGCATCCAATGACTCGTTGCTAGATGAACTCCTAGATGATCTTGGTGAAACGAGTAGAAAATTTTTTGTTTTCTGCAACGTTACCCAACAGTGGCATCATGAGCTAGGTCTATGCGTAGTTCTTCTTGCACGAGTAGAACACAATTGGTTGTGGGCGTAGATTTGTCAACTTTCTTGCCGCTACTAGTCTTATCTTGCTTCAGCGGTATTGTGGGATGAAGCGGCCCGGACCAACCTTACACGTACGCTTACGTGAGACCGGTTCCACCGACTAACATGCACAAGTTGCATAAGGTGGCTGGCGGGTGTCTGTCTCTCCTACTTTAGTTGAAGCGGATTCGATGAAAAGGGTCCTTATGAAGGGTAAATAGAAGTTGACAAATCACGTTGTGGTTTCACGTAGGTAAGAAAACATTCTTGCTAGAACCCTACTTCAGCCACGTAAAACTTGCAAACAACAATTAGAGGACGTCTAACTTGTTTTTGCAGCAAGTGCTTTGTGATATGATATGGCCAAAGTTGTGATGAATGATGAATGATCTATATGTCATGTATGAGATGTTCATGCTATTGTAATAGGAATCACGACTTGCATGTCGATGAGTATGACAACCGGCAGGAGCCATAGGAGTTGTCTTTATTTTTTGTATGACCTGCGTGTCATTGAAGAACGCCATGTAAACTACTTTACTTTATTACTAAACGCGTTAGTCATAGAAGTAGAAGTAGTCGTTGGCATGACAACTTCATGAAGACACGATGATGGAGATCATGATGATGGAGATCATGGTGTCATGCCGGTGACAAGATGATCATGGAGCCCCGAAGATGAAGATCAAAGGAGCTATATGATATTGGCCATATCATGTCACTACTTTATATAATTGCATGTGATGTTTATTATGTTTTATGCATCTTGTTTACTTAGGACGACGGTAGTAAATAAGATGATCCCTTACAACAATTTCAAGAAGTGTTCTCCCCTAACTGTGCACCGTTGCTACAGTTCGTCGCTTCTAAGCACCACGTGATGATCGGGTGTGATGGATTCTTACGTTCACATACAACGGGTGTAAGACAGTTTTACACAGCGAAAACACTTAGGGTTAACTTGACGAGCCTAGCATGTGCAGACATGGCCTCGGAACACGGAGACCAAAAGGTCGAACACGAGTCGTATGGAAGATACGATCAACATGAGAATGTTCACCGACGATGACTAGTCCGTCTCACGTGATGATCGGACACGGCCTAGTCGACTCGGATCGTGTAACACTTAGATGACTAAAGGGATGTCTAATCTAAGTGGGAGTTCATAATTTGATTAGAACTTTATTATCATGAACTTAGTCTAAAACCTTTGCAAATATGTCTTGTAGATCAATGGCCAACGCTAATGTCAACATGAACTTCAACGCGTTCCTAGAGAAAACCAAGCTGAAATATGATGGCAGCAACTATACGGACTGGGTCCGGAACCTGAGGATCATCCTCATAGCTGCCAGGAAACAATATGTCCTAGAAGGACCGCTAGGTGACGCTCCCGTCCCAGAGAACCAAGACATTATGAATGCTTGGCAGTCTCGCGCTGATGATTACTCCCTCGTTCAGTGCGGCATGCTTTACAGCTTAGAACCGGGGCTCCAAAAGCGTTTTGAGCATCACGGAGCATATGAGATGTTCGAAGAGCTGAAACTAGTTTTTCAAGCTCATGCCCGGGTCGAGAGATATGATGTCTCTGACAAGTTCTACAGTTGTAAGATGGAGGAAAACAGTTCTGTCAGTGAGCACATCCTAAAGATGTCTGGGTTGCACAACCGTATGACCCAGCTGAACATTAACCTCCCAGATGAGGCGGTCATTGACAGAATCCTCCAGTCGCTCCCACCAAGCTACAAGAGCTTTGTGATGAACTACAACATGCAGGGAATGGAAAAGACCATTACTGAAGTGTTCTCGATGCTGAAGTCAGCAGAGGCTGAAATCAAGAAAGAACATCAAGTGTTGATGGTCAATAAGACCACTAAGTTCAAGAAGGGCAAGGGTAAGAAGAACTTCAAGAAGGACGGCAAAGATGTTGCCGCGCCTGGTAAGCCAGTTACCGGGAAGAAGTCAAAGAATGGACCCAAGCCTGAGACTGAGTGCTTTTATTGCAAGGGGAAGGGTCACTGGAAGCGGAACTGCCCCAAATACTTAGCGGATAAGAAGGCCGGCAACACCAAAGGTATATTTGATATACATGTGATTGATGTGTACCTTACCAGTACTCGTAGTAACTCCTAGGTATTTGATACCGGTGCCGTTGCTCATATTTGTAACTCACAGCAGGAGCTGCGGAATAAACGGAGACTGGCGAAGGACGAGGTGACGATGCGCGTCGGGAATGGTTCCAGAGTCGATGTGATCGCCGTCGGCACGCTGCCTCTACATTTACCAATGGGATTAGTTTTGAACCTTAATAATTGTTATTTAGTGCCAAGTTTGAGCATGAACATTGTATCTGGATCTCGTTTAATACGAGATGGCTACTCATTTAAGTCTGAGAATAATGGTTGTTCGATTTATATGAGAGATATGTTTTATGGTCATGCTCCGATGGTCAATGGTTTATTCTTAATGAATCTCGAGCGTAATATTACACATGTTCATAGTGTAGATGCCAAAAGATTTAAAGTTGATAACGATAGTCCCACATACTTGTGGCACTGCCGCCTTGGTCACATTGGTGTCAAGCGCATGAAGAAGCTCCATGCCGATGGACTTTTAGAGTCTCTTGATTATGAATCGTTTGACACGTGCGAACCATGCCTCTTAGGCAAAATGACCAAGACTCCGTTCTCCGGAACAATGGAGCGAGCAACCAACTTGTTGGAAATCATACATACCGATGTGTGCGGTCCAATGAGCGTTGAGGCTCGCGGAGGATATCGTTATGTTCTTACCCTCACAGATGACTTGAGTAGATATGGGTATGTCTACTTAATGAAACACAAGTCTGAGACCTTTGAAAAGTTCAAGGAATTTCAGAATGAGGTGGAGAATCAACGTGACCGTAAGATAAAATTCTTACGATCAGATCGTGGAGGAGAAT
Organism: Triticum dicoccoides; assembly: GCF_002162155.2. Lineage (NCBI taxonomy): Eukaryota > Viridiplantae > Streptophyta > Magnoliopsida > Poales > Poaceae > Triticum > Triticum dicoccoides. Next base: position 350,662,656 of record NC_041381.1, read on the forward strand.
ACTTAAGTCACGAATTTGGTACACACTTAAAGAAATGTGGAATCGTTTCACAGCTCACGCCGCCTGGAACACCTCAGCGAAACGGTGTGTCCGAACGTCGTAATCGCACTCTATTGGATATGGTGCGGTCTATGATGTCTCTTACCGATTTACCGCTATCATTTTGGGGATACGCTCTAGAGACAGCTACATTCACTTTAAATAGGGCACCGTCTAAATCCGTTGAGACGACACCGTATGAATTATGGTTTGGAAAGAAACCTAAGCTGTCGTTTCTAAAAGTTTGGGGATGCGAAGCTTATGTCAAGAAACTTCAACCTGAAAAGCTCGAACCCAAGTCGGAAAAATGCGTATTCATAGGATACCCTAAGGAAACTATAGGGTATACCTTCTACTTAAGATCCGAAGGCAAGATCTTTGTTGCCAAGAATGGATGCTTTCTGGAAAAAGAGTTTCTCTCAAAAGAAGTAAGTGGGAGGAAAGTAGAACTCGATGAAGTACTACCTCTTGAGCGGGATAGTGACGCAGCACAGGAAACCGTTCCTGTGATGCCCACACCAACTGAAGAGGAAAACCATGATAATGATCAAAGTACTTCGGATCAAGTTACTGCTGAACTTCGTAGGTCCACAAGGACACGTTCCGCACCAGAATGGTACGGCAACCCTGTCCTGGAAATCATGTTGTTAGACAACAATGAACCTTCGAACTATGAAGAAGCAATGACGGGCCCGGATTCCAACAAATGGCTTGAAGCCATGAAATCCGAGATAGAATCCATGTATGAAAACAAAGTATGGACTTTGACAAACTTGCCCGATGATCGGCGAGCGATAGAAAACAAATGGATCTTTAAGAAGAAGACGGACGCGGATGGTAATGTTACCATCTATAAAGCTCGACTTGTCGCTAAGGGTTATCGACAGGTTCAAGGGATTGACTACGACGAGACATTCTCTCCCGTAGCGAAGCTAAAGTCCGTCCGAATCATGTTAGCAATTGCCGCATACTATGATTATGAGATATGGCAGATGGACGTCAAAACAGCATTCCTTAACGGGCATCTTAAGGAAGAACTGTATATGATGCAGCCGGAAGGTTTTGTCGATCCTCAGAACGCTAACAAAGTATGCAAGCTCCAGCGATCCATTTATGGACTGGTGCAAGCATCTCGGAGTTGGAACATTCGCTTTGATGAGATGATCAAAGCGTTTAGATTTATGCAGACTTATGGAGAAGCCTGCGTTTACAAGTGAGTGGGAGCTCTGTAGCATTTCTCATATTATATGTAGATGACATACTCCTGATGGGAAATAATATAGAATTTCTGGACAGCATTAAGGCCTACTTGAATAAGTGTTTTTCAATGAAGGACCTTGGAGAAGCTGCTTATATATTAGGCATCAAGATCTATAGAGATAGATCGAGACGCCTCATAGGTCTTTCACAAAGTACATACCTTGATAAGATTTTGAAGAGATTCAGAATGGATCAGTCCAAGAAGGGTTCTTGCCTATGTTACAAGGTATGAGACTGAGCTCAGCTCAGTCACCGACCACGGCAAAAGATAAAGAAGAGATGAGTGTCATCCCCTATGCTTCAGCCATAGGATCTATTATGTATGCCATGCTGTGTACCAGACCCGATGTAAACCTTGCCATAAGTTTGGTAGCAAGATACCAAAGTAATCCCAGCAAGGAACACTGGACAGCGGTCAAGAATATCCTGAAGTACCTGAAAAGGACAAAGGACATGTTTCTCGTTTATGGAGGAGACGAAGAGCTCGTCGTAAAGGGTTACGTCGACGCTAGCTTCGACTCAGATCCGGATGACTCTAAGTCACAAACCGGATACGTGTATATGTTGAATGGTGGAGCAGTAAGCTGGTGCAGCTGCAAGCAGAGCGTCGTGGCGGGATCTACGTGTGAAGCGGAGTACATGGCAGCCTCGGAGGCAGCACATGAAGCGATTTGGGTGAAGGAGTTCATCACCGACCTAGGAGTCATACCCAATGCGTCGGGGCCGATCAAACTCTTCTGTGACAACACTGGAGCTATTGCCCTCGCAAAGGA
>NC_041381.1:350669187-350675945 GCF_002162155.2 Triticum dicoccoides
CGATCGGCTTCAGTTAGCAGCAGTAGCGAAGGAATCGTTCGATCGGGTTCAGTTAACAGCAATCAATTGATCGCTCGGGTTCAGTAACGCGTAGCGTGCAGTGCAATCACTCGGGTTCAGTTAGAGCCCAACGCCTCGCTCGGGTTCAGTTAGAGCCAACGCCTCGCACACACGCGCGTACGTGTATGAGAGAAATGCGCATCGCTCGGCCCCCGACCTCCCATCGTAACCGGGAACTCCCCGAAATTTTCCTCGCCCTCGCTTCTACCACATTTTTTTTTCGTCATGGACGGCCCAAAGAATGTCACGCAGCTGCGTATCCGGCCCGCCCAGGACGAAAAGCCCATTTTCTGTCATGATTTTTTGTCATAGAAGTAGGAGCCCACCACATCTATGATGATACCGGGTTTTGTCACAATTATCATCATAGAAGTGTCATATGTATGACAGAAAAAAATTCGTTCGGCCCAAAATGTCACGGATGTGTCTTTTTTTGTAGTGTTGGATTCAAGAGTGAACTCCATTGTTGATTTTGAACTTTCAACAGTTGAGGCTCTGACTTTTGACATGGGAACTCTTCTTGCTGGAGCCTTTGTTTTCATTCCAGGCTTTGTTGCAGCAGTAGTGGCATATTCCTTCTTCAACACTTTCTTTCTTGAGGTGGTTTCATCCTCAACAGCCACATAATCCTCATCCTCAGATTTTGAGGTTTTCTTCTTCCTGGTTCTGGTGGCTGCCTTTGGCAAGTTGCTAGGTCTGCTCCTGCTGCCATCATTAGAAGTGCTTGAGGGACTAGTGCCCTCACTCATTTGCACCTGCTCTTCAGATCTGTTTTGACTATCACTCTGATCAGACATCTTGGCAAACTTACTGATAGCAAACCCTGTGAATAGATGTAGATGAGGTAGAGTGGATGAGCATCACAAAGTGCAGAGTTTTTGCAAAACAGATGACTTAAGAACTTAGTTTTCGTTCTCCACGGAAAGCATTTCGGAGCTACTGATTTGTAAACTCGGTGATATCAAAGTAACACTTGGAACCAAAACTAGTGAACTCAGTCAGACCGAGTCACGGTTCGGTGGCACCGAGACTGCTAGGGTTTCACAGAGAATCGAACTCGGTCACACCGATTTGCAGTTTTCGGTCAGACCAAAAATCGCATGTGCAATGGCCTAAGCCAAATCGGTGAGACCGATTTCTACAAATCGGTCGGTCTGAGATGAGTTCGGCGGAGACCTAACCCTAAATTTTCAAATCAAATCTAACCTAAGGGATATTTTCTCTGGATAGAGTGTTTTCATACGTGGTGATGATCATGGCAGAACAATGTGCTACAAATCAGAGGTAAAAGAATAGCACAAAGCTCGAACCCATACCCTAGTGCGGCGGGAGTTCTCTACGGCGGCAACGGAGGAGCAGAACTCCGTTGATGGCGATGGAAACCAACGGTGGGAGGTCGCTGGCGGCAAGGAGATGATCCGGAGACCCTAGACAGCAGAGCAGGATACGCGCGGGCTGAGAGGTTTCAAAGAAATTTCCAAAGTCTCACCCGTGGGTTAATATATCCTGACCCTGTCGGTGTGACTAAGTGGAACAACTCGGTGGCACCGAGATGCAGAATCGCAAGCGGTTACTGCAACTCAGTGTGACCGAAGAGTTCAAATCGGTTGCACCGAGATGGAAAACCTAGATCAACTTAGTGATCTCGGTGTGATCAGAATTGATGATTCGGTCATACCGAAATGCACAAAGCGGTTTAGGAAGCTTAAGTCTAGGACGAATCGGGGACACCGAGTGCTCCTCACACAGAGTGGTTCGAATCTGACTTGATCAAACTTTGTGATGTAGCATGAATAGAGTTTGAGATGAGAAAAGCATAGATAGCTAGAGGGAGTTCTTAGGCATTCTTGTCCATCCATTTGGTAAAAGAGAGAAAGCCAAACAATCAAAACAACAAATGGATGTCCTCGAATGAGTAAAATATGCAATCAACATGCTCACACAATAAGATAGCAAATGAAACATGTGACAAAAGCATGCACAAACATTCTAGCATCTATCAAGCAATTTGGCGATGACTAGGTCATCTACATATGAGTATATTGACTTAGGAGTCAAATGAGAACATTAGATCATAGGTCATACTCATCGTTTAAGAACAAGTGGGATTGCCACTTTTACATAAAGCATTGTTGTGTTCACATCATTAGAGTTGCTTTAGCTCAATTGATTAGAGTAAAGCTCCCTCTAGATGTGATATCCCCCCTAAGAGGGATGAACTAACCTTGGGTTTTGTTGATGATGACTTCATGTAGGTATTGAAGATGTGGACGCTCAATGTTGATGTAGATCATTTAGAGCAATCCATTGGAGTGAGTTGCACTTTCAATACCTACATGGGTTAGTCCCACAAGGAACAAACAAGGATATCCATAGACATAGATTGATGTACACACAAGATGATGTCCATAAAAGCACTAGGTTACCTTGTCCCTTGTCTTACCAACAAGAGGGTTTGTGACTCCTTGAACTAGTGTAAGATATGGAAGTTTTTTGCACATGTCCTTGCCAAAAGATATGAGTGAAGTTTGTTGGCGGAGTCACCCTAAAGAACTCTCTAGTTCTTTTTCTTCGGGATCCACACCATCTTGATGGGAATCCTTGGAGTTGTAGTCATACTTGATGAAGTGGAACTTGATGTAGTCTTGGGAACCCACTTGACCAAAGCCTTCGGAGCTTCTTCAAATGCATCAATCTCCTCTAGAAGCTTGTCCTTGCCCTTTTGCTTGTGGTCTTGTGGTGGAAGATCATCTTGAGCTTGTGTTCCTTTGAAAGAAGTAGGATCATACTTCTCTTGTTGAGGAACAAACTTCGTCTTGGGGTATTGATCTTCTTCCCACTCAACTCCATTGGCATTGAACTTTCGTTCAAAACCAACACCTTGATTCTTCTGGTGTCTTCCATGCTTGTGTATAATTTCCTCAAATTGCTTACTTCCGGCAAGGCTTTTTTAAATACATTTCTCTATGATTCCCTTTGGGTCTTTAGCCATGAAGCATCTTCCAATTCCTTCATTCGGTGAGTCAAATATGGCGTAGGAGTTGGTTGACACAAGTGCTAGTCCGGCAACACCTTCATCTTGACTATATTTGGAGTCGGAGTGATAACTTCTTTTGGAGTGATGGTCGGAGTCGGAGCCGGATACCCATTCACCAACATGAGCTTGATGTCTTGTTTTTGTGTAGCTCTTTGATGATTTGTCCTTCCTCTCCGAATCCTTGCTTCTCCGAGAGGATCTTCGTTCATAACGATCATCTCTACTCCTTCTCTCTCTTGGTAGTGATTCTTCTCTCCTAGTCCTTCTTTTGGGAGAATCTTCTTTTCTTCAAAGGGAGTCGTACACTCATTGGAATAGTGTGTGGGTCTTCCACAATTATAGCAATTCTATTCACGACTTGAAGATCTCTTGTCATTGTAAGACCTTGACTTGGAACTTCTTTCCTTGCTTCTACTCTTGTAGAACTTGTTGAAGTTCTTCACCATTAGGCTCAATTCTTCATTGAAGGTTTGCTTCTCACTTGATGATGTGGGAGCTTCACATGAGGCTTTGTAAGCACCACTTGACTTGTTGTGGAGCTCTTCCTTATCCTTAAGTGACATTTCATGAGCAACAATTCTTCCAATGACTTTCATTGGCTTGAGATCTTTGTAGTTGGGCATCATTTGGATCAATGTGCACACGGTATCATATTTTCCATCCAAGGCTCTTAGGATCTTCTTGATGATGAATCTATCGATCATCTCTTCACTTCCTAAGCCGACAATCTCATTTGTGTTGAGAGCAAGCCTAGAGTACATTTCAGCGATACCTTCACCATCCTTCATTTTGAACTTGTCAAGTTGAATTTGAAGCACATCCAATTTGGATTCCTTGACGGAGTTGGTACCTTCGTGCATATCAATCAAAGTATCCCAAATTTCCTTTGCATTCTCAAGACGGCAGATTTTGTGGTTCAGGTCATAATCCATTGAAGAGTATATCACAAGCTTGAGCATTGTATTGCAGCATCTTCAACTCTTCTGCGGTAGCTTCATGGTTCGGTTCTCTCCCATCAAAGAATTCACCTTGCAAGCTAATACACACAATAGCCCAAATGGTGGGGTTATGTCCAAGAATATGCATTTTCATCTTATGCTTCCAACTAGCAAAATTAGTACCATCAAAGTAAGGACCTCTACGCTGGTAATTTCCCTCGCTAGACGCCATGCTCTCCTAGGTTGTGAAACCAAGCCTATGATCACCAAAGGCTATGGAAATCAAGGCAAATGGAGATCAAAGCTCTGATACCACTTGTAGGATCCAAAGTATGTCTAGAGGAGGGAGGGTGATTAGACTACTTGACCAAATAAAAATCTAGCCTTTTCCCAATTTTAATTCTTGGTAGATTTTACCAACTTAGCACAAGTCAAGCAATCAACCTACACATGCAATTCTAAGAGTATTGCAGTGGAATGTAAAACAATTGCACATGAAGGTAAAGGGAGGAGTTTGAGGGAGCAAACGCAATGTAGACACGGAGATTTTTTATCAGTGGTTCCGATAGGTGGTGCTATCGTACATCCACGTTGATAGAGACTTCAACCCACGAAGGGTAACGGTTGCGCGAGTCCACAGAGGGCTCCACCCACGAAGGGTCCACGAAGAAGCAACCTTGTCTATCCCACCATGGCCATCACCCACGAAGGACTTGCCTCACTAGGTTAGATCTTCACGAAGTAGGCGATCTCCTTGCCCGTACAAACTCCTTGGTTCAACTCCACAATCTTGATGGAGGCTCCCAAGTGACACCTAACCAATCTAGGAGACACCACTCCCCAAAAGGTAATAGATGGTGTGTTGATGATGAACTCCTTGCTATTGTGCTTCAAATGGTAGTCTCCCCAACACTCAACTCTCTCTCATAGGAATGGATTTGGTGGAAAGATGATTTGAGTGGAAAGCAACTTGGGGAAGGCTAGAGATCAAGATTTATGTGGTTGGAATGGAATATTTTGACCTCAACACAAGTGTAGGTGGTTCTCTCTCAGAAAATGTATGCTGGAAGTGTAGGCATGTTCTGATGGCTCTCTCCACGAACAAAGAGTGCGTGGAGGGGTATATATAGCCTCCTAATACGTCTCCGTCGTATCTACTTTTCCAAACACTTTTGCCCTTGTTTTGGACTCTAACTTGTATTATTTGAATGGAACTAACCCGGACTGGCGCTGTTTTCAGCAGAATTGCCATGGTGTCATTTTATGTGCAGAAAATAAAAGTTCTCGGAATGACCTGAAACTCCACTGAACATCTTAGAAAAAAGAATAAAAAATCGTCACCAAAGGTGAAGGCCAGGGGGCCCACACCCTGTCCACGAGGGTGGGGGGCGCCCCCCTGGGCGCGCCCCCTACCTCGTGGGCCCCTTGGTGGCCCTCCAACGCCAACTTCAACTCTATATATTGGCTTTCGGGGAGAAAAAAATCAAAGAGAAGGAATCATTGCATTTTACGTTACGGAGCCACCGCCAAGCCCTAATCTCTCTCGGGAGGGCTGATCTGGTGTCCGTTCGGGGCTCCGGAGAGGGGGATTCATCGCCGTCATCATCATCAACCATCCTCCATCACCAATTTCATGATGCTCACCGCCGTGCGTGAGTAATTCCATCGTAGGCTTGCTGGACGGTGATGGGTTGGATGAGATTTATCATGTAATTGAGTTAGTTTTGTTAGGGTTTGATCCCTAGTATCCATTATGTTCTGAGATTGATGTTGCTATGACTTTGCTATGCTTAATGCTTGTCACTAGGGCCCAAGTGCCATGATTTCAGATCTGAACCTATTATGTTTTCATGAATATATGTGTGTTCTTGATCCTATCTTGCAAGTCTATGGTCACCTACTATGTGTTATGATCCGGCAACCCCGAAGTGACAATAATCGGGACCACTCCCGGTGATGACCATAGTTTGAGGAGTTCATGTATTCACTATGTGCTAATGCTTTGTTCCGGTTCTCTATTAAAAGGAGGCCTTAATATCCCTTAGTTTCCAATAGGACCCCGCTGCCACGGGAGGGTAGGACAAAAGATGGCATGCAAGTTCTTTTCCATAAGCATGTATGACTATATACAAAATACATGCCTACATTACATTGATGAACTGGAGCTAGTTCTGTGTCACCCTAAGTTATGACTGTTACATGACGAACCGCATCCGGCATAATTATCCATCGCTAATCCAGTGCCTACGAGTTTTCCATATACTGGTTCTCGCTATTTACTTTTCCGTTGCTACTGTTACAATCACTACAAAATACCAAAAACATTACTTTTGCTGTCTTTACTTTTGCTACCGTTACCACCACTATCATATTACCTTGCTACTAAACACTTTGCTGCAGATACTAAGTTTCCAGGTGTGGTTGAATTGACAACTCAGCTGCTAATACTTGAGAATATTCTTTGGCTCCCCTTGTGTCGAATCAATAAATTTGGGTTGAATACTCTACCCTCGAAAACTGTTGTGATCCCCTATACTTGTGGGTTAACAAGACCTTTTTCTGGCGCCGTTGCCGGGGAGCATAGCTCTATTCATTGAGTTACTTGGGATTTTTATCTGCTGGACACTATGAAGAACTTGAAAGACGATCGAACTACTATTTTGCAATCAACTATGAGGGGAGGTAAGGTACTGCCATCTAGCCTTGCACTAGATTCTCCTTCT
>NC_041381.1:350676176-350677801 GCF_002162155.2 Triticum dicoccoides
TTATGAGTAAGTTTGCGACACCTAAACCTGCTACTACTATGAATTCTGATATTCGCATGTTATTGATGATGCCACTTCTGCTATGCATGATACTTATGATGAAATTACTTCTATGCTTGATACTATTGTGCCCCTTGGTGAATTTCTTGATGAGCGAATTGCTAGGTCTAGAGAAAGAGAAATTATTGAACCTGAACACAATGATGTTAGTGATGATGAAAATATGCCTGCTATTCCTGAGGGTTATCTTTTTGATGCGGAATCTTCTGCAGCTATTCTTGCTTGCCAGGATAGGCATGAACTTAAGAAGTTGCTAGTTAAATGGAGTAAAGAATCTTATAGAGATAGGATGAGATCCAACCCTGCTTTTGCTACTTCACATATCTGTGTTCCTGATCAGTATTATTATGATTTTTCTGTTGATCCAGATATAATCACTTTGGTTGAATCTGATCCTTTTTATGGCTATGAATCTGAAACTGTTGTGGCACATCTTACTAAGTTAAATGATATAGCTGCCCTGTTTACTAATAATGAGAGATCACGCTACCTTTATTTACTCAAAATATTTCCGTTCTCATTAAAGGGTGATGCTAAGATATGGTATAGTTCCCTTGATCCTAGTTGTGTGCAAAGTCCCCAGGATATGATTTATTACTTCTCTGCTAAATATTTCCCTGCTCATAAGAAACAAGCTGCTTTGAGGGAAATATACAATTTTGTGCAAATTGAAGAGGAGAGTCTCCCACAAGCTTGGGGGAGGCTTCTCAAGTTACTTAATGCTTTGCCTGATCATCCTCTTAAGAAACCTGAAATATTTGATATCTTTTATAATGGACTAATCGATGCTTCCAGAGATTTCTTGGATAGTTGTGCTAGTTCTCTTTTCAGGGAAAGAACACCGGATGACGCTGAAATTCTATTGAATAATATGTTGGCAAATGAAACTAATTGGGCACCTCCCAAGCCACCTCCTGAGCTAGTTCCAGAGCCAATTACCGAGCCTATTCCTAAACCAACTCCGAAGAAGAGAGGTGTTCTATTTCTCAGTCCTGAAGATATGCAAGAGGCAAAGAAATCTATGAAAGAAATGGGTATTAAAGCTGAAGATGTTAAGAATTTACCTCCTATTGAAGAAATACATGGTTTTAATCTACCGCCTGTTGACGAAGTATATGATCTCAATTACTTATTTACTGAAGAACCTCCCGATATCCCGACACAGGTAGTAAAGGTAAATTCTCTCTATAGATATGATAAAGCTGAAGTCCCTCCTACTAAAATTGCTAGTCAGTGCTTGGATGAGTTTGATGACTTTATGTTTAAGCAAGATGACTTTAATGCTTATTTTGGTACACAATTAAAACAGAATACCTTTATGATTAAACGCTTGGGTGATTATATGGCTGATATTAGAGGTGAACTTAAACTTGTTAGCAAACATGCTTCTATGGTTACCACTCAAGTAGAACAAGTACTTAAGCTCAGAAAGAAGTGCTTGATGAAATGAATAGTAAGAAAAATGATTATGCTGTTAGAGTGGCTACTAGAACTGGTAGAGTGACTCAGGAACCTCTGTATCCTGAAGGCCACCCTAAGAGAATCGAGAAAGATTCTCAGAGAAG
>NC_041381.1:350677811-350684420 GCF_002162155.2 Triticum dicoccoides
GGACTAGTTCCGTTTATGGTATTTCGGAAGAAAACACAACTAACCGGTACACACCCATCCTACCTCTCGATGCTAGGAATCACCCTAGTCATCGTCCAAGAAAAACTTTTGAGACGGGGAGATCACAATCTCGAATAGCATGGGATCAAATTTATATACGCGCGCTCTAAGGGGTGCCCCCCTCTCGGTCCCAACCGGAAACACCCATGCCCCCTGACCGGATGACTGGCTTTAATCCAGGGCCATGGAACCATCATCACGGCCTCTCCTCTTTGGTGTGTACCACGAAAGTGGTTTGCAACTTACTAAACCATATTCCTTGCGGAAAACATGTGGTAGTACAAGGAAGGAAATGATAGGTACTGGACCGAAATGGTTTGACACTGAAGTCACATAGTCTGGCGTAAGACTGGCATGCTACAACACTGCCATCGTACCCATCCTCATACCAACACATGGCCATTTATATTCACATTCATCCACGTATGGATCATGGAACTCACTCACCTTATTATCACATAAAATAACGTTCATCGGTATGCTTACCAACATGCCATGAAACTAACTAAATGCAAAACATGCCGAGACACTCATCATATCAAAAGTTCAAACATGCTTGCCTGGTTCAGAGTAGTCGGAGCCTAGCTCGGTGAAGTTCGCGGCTCCGTCACCTCCTTCGGTATCTACGGTTTAAAGAAAATACATGCGCTAACGTAAATACCAAGGAGAGCACAGAAGGTAAGCCAAATATTTTTCAAATAAATCTGATAAAAAAACTAGACAAAATTTTAAAGAGAACAGAAAAAGAATCAATCAAAAATACTTTTCTGATTAAAAGTTATAAGGGTTTTTGTCCAGGGACTTATCTGTAATGAAACAGAAGATTTCCAGGGGCTAGTTTATAAAAGCAGAAAACGCTTCGGTAGCGATTACGCCAGCCCGAAGAGAAAACGTATTTGGCAGAAGGCGTTTTCAGATAACGCTTCGTTTAGAAAGGACAGAGAGGCTGACAGCGGGTCCCACTTGTCATGTTTAAATATTCAAATGGGAGGGACGAGGCTCGTCGGCGCCCGAGAGCTGCTGAGGTCGCCGGCGGCGATCCACGGCGAGGCATGGGGATCAGAGGTTACCAATGTGCTCACCGTGTCCTTCCACAGCGGTGGGAGGTGGTGTTGGTCGCCGGTGAGCACCACGTCGACGGCGGTCTCAACTCCGGCGGACGGTGGTTCGGGCGTGGATGGAGCTCGTCGGAGAGGGCTGCAAAGATCAAATTGAGGTGGGGGTTAGACTACTGGGTGCAAGAGAGGGCTACGGACGAGGTTTGGGCGCCGGAGGTGGCCTCACCGAAGTGAATCGAGCTGGAGGCCGAGGCGGATCGGGGCGGCCGGAGCCGGGGAAGGAGACCTCCTCGAGGTCCCCCTAGTGGCCTGGCGGGGTGTTGGTGAGTAGTGGGGGTGGTGCGTGCACGAGAGTGAGCTCGGGACCCCTTTATATAGGCGGCCCGAGGCGGTTGGCGTGAACGGAGATTTCCGGCGAGCGATTACGGTGGCGCAGTGCTCGGTCGGGGTGGTTAGGGAGTCGAGCGTCATCACGGAGGTTCAAAGGGCCCGTTTTAGTGCTAAGCTGGCCGGGGCTTGGGCATTTGGGTCGAGCTCGACGGAACGGGGTGGCGCGGGCCCGTCGGCGGCAGAGAGCGCGCTCCGTGCGTGCTGCGCCACGGCGACGGTGCCGCATGCGTGCGCTGGCACGGAGAATGCCACGCGGAGCCACCAGAGGATTTGGGCGGTGCCGAACGGCGTTGCGCCGCCGTTCTCCTCCTTGTCGGCCGTTACGGGGAGCCGGCCGCCGCAAGACACGCCGGCGCAGGTGGGCCAGGGCGCCACCGACGCCAGGGTCGCGCCAAGTGCGCGTGTGAAGCTTCGGACAAGCAAGCGAGGCCGCGAGGAACGTGCCAAGTGCACTGTGGCCGCGTGACTGAAACTGTCGAAACTGAAGATGACACTGAAACTGAATTTCTGAACTTTGAACAGTAACAGTGCCCACAAGGTGTTCGACCAAATGAAAATGGCCTCTGGTGATTTTTCCTTGAGCTGATTTTTGGTGGAGTGGCTTCTCCTTGCTCAAGTAGGCTGCATGATTTTTGGTGGAATTTTTGGAGGAGTGTAGATATGAATTTCACCAAATTTGGCAAATCTGGTCCAAACTTGCAGAGACTGAATTTTGAAAATTTTGAAAAGAGTAGGAGTGGATCAAGATGGTTCTGGGTTATGGATGCTAAGGACAATCCAGGAGAATTGGTTTGAGGTCAAAACTCAAATGCAATAGGGCACTTGCTTTGAAAATCTCTCAGGCTCCAAATAATTTTCAGAATTGAATTGAGGGGAAAAATAATTAGAATAAAAATCCAAAACCAGTTTGGATTAGTTGGGACAGAGAATTTAGGTTGATCACTAGGGGGAGGGGAGGTTTTGGAGGGGTTTTATCTCATGGGCAAAAATACAAAGCCAAGGGTGGCTTCAAAGATATGAAAAACCCAAATTTTCATGGAGTTTCTTTTTAAAAGAAAAAAAATTAAACTCCAAAAATAATTTTGAGAGAGAACCAACAGAGAAGAAGTTTGCAAAAGATCAACCACCAAAGCTTGAAAGAAATAAAATCCCTGCCAAGGCAAAAAGAGGTTTTTTAAAAAAAAGTCTCTCCTCAAAACCACAAAGTTTTTGATAAAAACCAAATAAAATTTTTGGAGTGTCACAATTATTGACTCTTTCTAATGTTACGATAAATTGCAATTGCTTCAATGACTGAGATTATAGTTTGTTAGTTCCCAATGAAGTTTAAGAACCATACTTGACATTGTGAATTGCTTATTACTTGAGCATAGGAAATCATATGACAAAATCTATATATGTTACTGTTATTAGAATGATCATGACGCCCTCATGTCCGTATTTTATTTTTTTCGACACCTCTATCTCTAAACATGTGGAGATATTTTTCGATTTCGGCTTCCGCTTGAGGACAAGCGTGGTCTAAGCTTGGGGGAGTTGATACGTCCATTTTGCATCATGCTTTTATATCAATATTTATTGCATTATGGGTTGTTATTACACATTATATCTCAATACTTATGGCTATTCTCTCTTATTTTACAAGGTTTACCATGAAGAGGGGGAATGCCGGCAGCTGGAATTCTGGCTAGAAAAGGAGCAAATGTTGGAAACCTATTCTGCACAAATCCAAAAGTCCTGAAACTCCACGAAACAACTTTCAGGATTTAATAAGAATTTATGAGCGAAAGAAATAGGCCAGGGGGCCCACACCCTGTCCAGGAGACAGGGGGCGCCCCCTTGTAGGGCGCGACCCCCTATCTCCTGGGCCCCCTGGTGGGCATCCGGCGTCCATCTTCTCCTATATCATCACTTTTACCCTGGAAAAAATCGTTGGCAAGCTTACGGGACGAAACTCCGCCGCCACGAGACGGAACCTTGGCGGAATCAATCTAGGGCTCTGGCGGAGCTGTTCTGCCGGGGACACTTCCCTCCGAGAGGGGGAAATCATCAATAACGTCATCACCAATGATCCTCTCATCGGGAGGGGGTCAATCTCCATAACCATCTTCACCAGCACCATCTCCTCTCAAAACCCTAGTTCATCTCTTGTATCCAATCTTGTATCAAAACCACAAATTGGTACCTGTGGGTTGCTAGTAGTGTTGATTACTCCTTGTAGTTGATGCTAATTGGTTTACTTGGTGGAAGATCATATGTTTAGATTCTTTATGCATATTATTACTCCTCTGATTATGAACATGAATATGCTTTGTGAGTAGTTACGTTTGTTCCTGAGGACATGGGTGAAGTCTTGCTATTAGTAGTCATGTGAATTTGGTATTCGTTCGATATTTTGATGAAATGTATGTTGTCTTTCCTCTAGTGGTGTGATGTGAACGTCGACTACATGACACTTCACCATTATTTGGGCCTAGAGGAAGGCATAGGGAAGTAATAAGTATATGTTGGGTTGCTAGAGTGACAGAAGCTTAAACCCTAGTTTATGTGTTGCTTTGTTAGGGGTTGATATGGACCCATATGTTTAATGCTATGGTTAGGTTTACCTTAATACTCCTTTTGTAGTTGCGGATGCTTGCAATAGGGGTTAATCATAAGTGGGATGCTTGTCCAAGTTAGGGCAGTACCCAAATGCCGGTCCACCCACATATCAAATTATCAAAGTACCGAACGCGAATCTTACAAACGTGATGAAAACTAGCTTGACGATAATTCCTAATGTGTCCTCGGGAGCTCCTTCTTCATTATTAGAATTTGTCCAGGCTTATCCTTTGCTACATAAAGGATTGGGCCACCTTGCTGCACTTTATTTACTTTATTTACTTTTTGCTTGTTACTATTTATCTTATCACAAAACTATCTATCATGTACAACTTTAGTGCTTGCAGAGAAAACCTTACTAAAAACCGCTTATCATTTCCTTCTGCTCTTCATTGGGTTCGACACTCTTACTTATTGAAAGGACTACGATAGATCCCTTACACTTGTGGGTCATCAAACAACCACCGGCAAACAAGAAGGAACACAATCAATGCAATGCGACAATATGATGCATGATCATGACATGGCAATATGCTGTGATTTGGGCTAATGCAACAGAAAGTCATTTTGATTGAAGTGGAGTTCAAAGCTAGATCAAACTCCAACTCCAAATCTATTATCAATTTTTCCATAACCATGTTTTATCCTAAACAGTGAGGTTAACTTGCTCAAACATGCATGAAAATGGTACAGATGGATAGATTGGATTTTTCTGATCATTTTTCATATATAAATTATTTCATTTGGAGTTACGGTTGATTTTCTATGATTTTTAGAAGTTTTGGATATTTTCTGAGAATAATAAATCATTTCTGATTTATTTCAAAATTCCAGAAAATAATTATTGCGTCAGCCTGACGTCATGATGATGTCAGCAAGTCAACAGGGCTGGTCCGTGTCAAATCTGACCAGTGGGGCCCACTGGTCAGTGGTTGGGGCTCGTTAGTGTGGCTGACTTGTGGGTCTAGTCAACGGCCACGTCAGCCAGGTCAAAGCTGACGCGTGGGCCCACTGAGATTAATTAAAACTAAACAGGAACTAAGCTTTGCTTAATTAGACCATGGGGCCCAGCTGTCAGTGTCACTAAGCTTAATTAGTGGGGCTATTAGCGGCTAATGACGCCACCACGTCAGCACGCCGGAGCTTGGCCGGCGGCAACCATTCCGCGCGGTGGAGCTGCTACTGGGCGACGCTAGGGGCTGCGTTTAGGTGCGGGGAGACTACCAAGAGGGAGCCCGTGCTCTTCCGCATCCAACGGAGCAGGAAGGAGCGGACGGGGTGCGTTGTACTCGCCGGGGTCGAGCTCGCGGCGGCGGACGGAGTTCGGGCGAGATGCGAACGAGAGCTAGGGGGCACGGGAAGGCGAGCTGGGGCGTGCTATGCGCTCGTGGGGAGGCACTTAGTGCAGTGGTGTGATCTACTGCGAGCTTCAGCGGTCGTAGCCACGGCGGTGACATGGCCGGCGGCGAAGAGCTCTCGGGCTCGTTGCGAGCGGCGGCTAGAGAGGGAGGTAGAGCACGGGGAGAGGGGGAAACGATGGCGGAGCTCACAGCGGGTGCAGCGGTGGCCTCGGCGAGCTCGGGGAGGCACCGGAGACGACGGAGTGGCGACGGCGATCGCCGGAGTCCGAGGAAGAAGACGGAGCTAATGGCGGTGTTGTAGGGGCTCCCTCGGGGCATGGCTCAGAGAGTAGTAAGAGGGGGTCGAGGCGGAGCCTCTGAGCGCATCGGCGAGGCGAGGCAGTGGTTGTGGCCACGGCGGTTCTCGTCGACAGTGTCGACTACGCTCGGCGGCCGCGCGAAAAAGAAATAGAGGAGGGGGAAGAGAGAGCTGCGAGGGGAACATGGGGGAAGGTCTCGAGTGTCTCCGTGACGCGTTCAGAGGAGCCGGGGAGGAGCCAGGCAGGCAGGGAGGGAGGAGGTGGCCAGCGCGGGGCGGCCACGCGCCTCCGTCCTTCTGGCGAGGGAGGAAGACGATAGGGGGAATGCGGTGGCGGGCTGGGCCGATCGAGCCGGCCAGGTGGGCTGCCAGGTGATACGTCTCCGTCGTATCTACTTTTCCAAACACTTTTGCCCTTGTTTCGGACTCTAACTTGTATGATTTGAATGGAACTAACCCGTACTGACGCTGTTTTTAGCAGAATTGCCATGATGTTGTTTTATGTGCAGAAAACAAAAGTTCTCAGAATGACCTGAAACTCCACGGAATATCTTAGAATAAATAATAAAAAATCCTCGCCAAAGATGAAGACCAGGGGGCCCACACCCTGTTCATGAGGGTGCCCCCCCCCCCCACTCCTGGGCGCGCCCCCTACCTCGTGGACCCCCTGGACACATTCCGACGCCAACTCCAACTCTATTTATTGGATTTTGGGGAGAAAAAAACAGAGAGAAGAAATCATCGCGTTCTACGATACGGAGCCGCCGCCAAGCCCTAATCTCTCTCGGGAGGGCTGATCTGGTGTCCGTTCGGGGCTCCGGAGAGGGGGATTCATCGCCGT
>NC_041381.1:350684452-350704133 GCF_002162155.2 Triticum dicoccoides
TCGCCGTCGTCATCATCAACCATCCTCCATCACCAATTTCATGATGCTCACCGCCGTGCGTGAGTAATTCCATCGTAGGCTTGCTGGACGGTGATGGGTTGGATGAGATTTATCATGTAATTGAGTTAGTTTTGTTAGGGTTTGATCCCTAGTATCCATTATGTTCTGAGATTGATGTTGCTATGACTTTGCTATGCTTAATGCTTGTCACTAGGGCCCAAGTGCCATGATTTCAGATCTGAACCTATTATGTTTTCATGAATATATGTGTGTTCTTGATCCTATCTTGCAAGTCTATGGTCACCTACTATGTGTTATGATCCGGCAACCCCGAAGTGACAATAATCGGGACCACTCCCGGTGATGACCATAGTTTGAGGAGTTCATGTATTCACTATGTGCTAATGCTTTGTTCTGGTTCTCTATTAAAAGGAGGCCTTAATATCCCTTAGTTTCCAATAGGACCCCGCTGCCACGGGAGGGTAGGACAAAAGATGGCATGCAAGTTCTTTTCCATAAGCATGTATGACTATATACAAAATACATGCCTACATTACATTGATGAACTGGAGCTAGTTCTGTGTCACCCTAAGTTATGACTGTTACATGACGAACCGCATCCGGCATAATTATCCATCGCTAATCCAGTGCCTACGAGTTTTCCATATACTGGTTCTCGCTATTTACTTTTCCGTTGCTACTGTTACAATCACTACAAAATACCAAAAACATTACTTTTGCTGTCTTTACTTTTGCTACCGTTACCACCACTATCATATTACCTTGCTACTAAACACTTTGCTGCAGATACTAAGTTTCCAGGTGTGGTTGAATTGACAACTCAGCTGCTAATACTTGAGAATATTCTTTGGCTCCCCTTGTGTCGAATCAATAAATTTGGGTTGAATACTCTACCCTCGAAAACTGTTGTGATCCCCTATACTTGTGGGTTAACAAGACCTTTTTCTGGCGCCGTTGCCGGGGAGCATAGCTCTATTCATTGAGTTACTTGGGATTTTTATCTGCTGGACACTATGAAGAACTTGAAAGACGATCGAACTACTATTTTGCAATCAACTATGAGGGGAGGTAAGGTACTGCCATCTAGCCTTGCACTAGATTCTCCTTCTATTATGAGTAAGTTTGCGACACCTAAACCTGCTACTACTATGAATTCTGATATTCGCATGTTATTGATGATGCCACTTCTGCTATGCATGATACTTATGATGAAATTACTTCTATGCTTGATACTATTGTGCCCCTTGGTGAATTTCTTGATGAGCGAATTGCTAGGTCTAGAGAAAGAGAAATTATTGAACCTGAACACAATGATGTTAGTGATGATGAAAATATGCCTGCTATTCCTGAGGGTTATCTTTTTGATGCGGAATCTTCTGCAGCTATTCTTGCTTGCCAGGATAGGCATGAACTTAAGAAGTTGCTAGTTAAATGGAGTAAAGAATCTTATAGAGATAGGATGAGATCCAACCCTGCTTTTGCTACTTCACATATCTGTGTTCCTGATCAGTATTATTATGATTTTTCTGTTGATCCAGATATAATCACTTTGGTTGAATCTGATCCTTTTTATGGCTATGAATCTGAAACTATTGTGGCACATCTTACTAAGTTAAATGATATAGCTGCCCTGTTTACTAATAATGAGAGATCACGCTACCTTTATTTACTCAAAATATTTCCGTTCTCATTAAAGGGTGATGCTAAGATATGGTATAGTTCCCTTGATCCTGGTTGTGTGCAAAGTCCCCAGGATATGATTTATTACTTCTCTGCTAAATATTTCCCTGCTCATAAGAAACAAGCTGCTTAGAGGGAAATATACAATTTTGTGCAAATTGAAGAGGAGAGTCTCCCACAAGCTTGGGGGAGGCTTCTCAAGTTACTTAATGCTTTGCCTGATCATCCTCTTAAGAAACCTGAAATATTTGATATCTTTTATAATGGACTAATCGATGCTTCCAGAGATTTCTTGGATAGTTGTGCTAGTTCTCTTTTCAGGGAAAGAACACCGGATGACGCTAAAATTCTATTGAATAATATGTTGGCAAATGAAACTAATTGGGCACCTCCCAAGCCACCTCCTGAGCTAGTTCCAGAGCCAATTACCGAGCCTATTCCTAAACCAACTCCGAAGAAGAGAGGTGTTCTATTTCTCAGTCCTGAAGATATGCAAGAGGCAAAGAAATCTATGAAAGAAATGGGTATTAAAGCTGAAGATGTTAAGAATTTACCTCCTATTGAAGAAATACATGGTTTTAATCTACCGCCTGTTGACAAAGTATATGATCTCAATTACTTATTTACTGAAGAACCTCCCGATATCCCGACACAGGTAGTAAAGGTAAATTCTCTCTATAGATATGATAAAGCTGAAGTCCCTCCTACTAAAATTGCTAGTCAGTGCTTGGATGAGTTTGATGACTTTATGTTTAAGCAAGATGACTTTAATGCTTATTTTGGTACACAATTAAAACAGAATACCTTTATGATTAAACGCTTGGGTGATTATATGGCTGATATTAGAGGTGAACTTAAACTTGTTAGCAAACATGCTTCTATGGTTACCACTCAAGTAGAACAAGTACTTAAGCTCAGAAAGAAGTGCTTGATGAAATGAATAGTAAGAAAAATGATTATGCTGTTAGAGTGGCTACTAGAACTGGTAGAGTGACTCAGGAACCTCTGTATCCTGAAGGCCACCCTAAGAGAATCGAGAAAGATTCTCAGAGAAGTAATATCGATGTACCTAGTTCTTCTAAGAGGAAGAAAAATAAAAATGGTAGGACCTTGCAAACTTCTGGTGAACCTATTACTGAACCACGTGAGAATCCAAATGATATTTCTATGTCTGACGCTGAGACACAATCAGGTGATGAACATGAACCTAGTGAAAATGTTAATGATAATGTTCATGTTGATGCTCAACCTAGTAATGATAAGGATGTAGAAGTTGAACCTGCTGTTGATCTTGATAACCCACAATCAAAGAATCAACGTTATGATAAAAGAGATTTCGTTGCTAGGAAACATGGTAAAGAAAGGGAACCATGGGTTCAGAAACCCATGCCTTTTCCTCCGAAACCATCCAAGAAAAAGGATGATGAGGATTTTGAGCGCTTTGCTAAAATGATTAGACCCATCTTTTTGCGTATGCGATTAACTGATGTGCTCAAAACAAATCCTTATGCTAAGTATATGAAGGATATCATTACTAATAAAAGAAAGATCCCTGAAACTGAAATTTCCACCATGCTTGCTAATTATACTTTTAAGGGTGGAATACCAAAGAAACTTGGAGATCCATGAGTACCTACTATACCATGCTCCATTAAGAGAAATTATGTTAAAACTGCTTTATGTGATCTTGGAGCAGGTGTCAGTGTTATGCCTCTCTCTTTATATCGTAGACTTGACTTGAATAAGTTGACACCTACTGAAATATCTTTGCAAATGGCTGATAAATCAACTGCTATACATGTCGGTATTTGTGAGGATGTGCCTGTTGTGGTTGCAAACGTTACTATTTTAATGGACTTTGTTATTCTTGATATTCCAGAGGATGATAGTATGTCTATTATTCTTGGAAGACCTTTTCTTAATACTGCAGGGGCTGTTATTGATTGCAACAAAGGCAATGTCACTTTTCATGTTAATGGCAATGAGCACACGGTACACTTCCCAAGGAAACAACCTCAAGTTTATAGTATCAACTCTATTGGAAAAATCCCATCAATTATATTTGGAGGTTTTGAATTTCCTCTACCTTCTGTCAAGAAAAAGTATGATATTCTTATTGTTGGGGATTTTCATATCCCCGTTGAGGTAACTTAGTGCTATTTGAAATTTCTCCGGTTCCATGATTATCGAAATGAGTTTGTTAACAAGACTTGATCAACCTTGTTAGTGGATTCTTTTGATGAGCATGGGATGGATGAAACTAGAAGCACAACCTTCTGTACCCTCTTTATAATTCCTGTTACTTAGTAGAAATAAAGTAAAAAAAATCTGTCCGTCTCCTGACTTATCCGTGCAATATAAAAATATCCCGAAAATAAAAGTCCTCAGAATGCCATGTCAATTTAATATGATTTTTTCGGGAATATTTGAGGATTTACTGTGCAAAAATCACCGCGGGGGGAGCTGCCACCTGGCCACGAGGGTGGAGGGCGCGCACTACCCCCTGGGCGCGCCCCCTGCCTTGTGGGCCCACGGTGGCCCTCCTCCACTTATTCCTGCACCCATCTTCTTCCTTTGTCTCACACAAACATGAAAAACCAACTCAAGCACGAGTTCCAACCCCCGTTGCTGTGATTTTCGATCTCCTTGCTCAAAGCACCTCTCGCAAAACTACTTGGGGAGATTGTTCCTTGGTATGTGACTCCTCCATTGGTCCAATTAGTTTTTGTTCTAGTGCTTTATTCATTGCAAATTTGTGCTGCATAGGTGACCATGTTCTTGAGCTTGCATGTCAAATTTATATGGTTCCAAGTAGTTCCAATGCTTTATATAAATCTAGACACTTATGGGAGTTGTTACTATCAACTTTATTGAAGTTGGTTCACTTTTATTTGAAGTTACTAAAAATTTCAGATTATTTCAGAAAATAATGAAGAGAGTTTTGAGGGGCTCGTCGAGTCGAAGCTCGAAGGAAAAACAAAAGGAAGAGGAGCAGAAGCCTAAATTTAATTTGCCTCGCACCGCGGAGGTCCGACCGTGTGAATGGCCTTCCGATGACTTTTTGAGGAGAGCCGGGATTTATGAGGATTTCTATTTATTGGTTGAGAACGCCGGCCTCACCAACTTCCTCCGCGACCAACGTCATCAGTATCTCTTACTCACAAATACTTTTGTGCAAAACTTCTACTTTTTCCCTAAGAAATCACCTCCAATAGTAGAATTTCATTTATATGACATTGTTAAAGAGATGACATTAGCTGAATTCTGCGAGGTTTGCAGAATACCCTTTGAGGGCACCATAGATGAACCCCACAGTAGCGAAGTAGAAGCTTTTATTAACACTATCACTGTGGGAGAAACCAGGAAGGTTTCTGATGCAAGGATCACTAGCATACATTTTCCTGTTGTACGCTACTTTGCCTTATTTGCTAGTCGTTGCTTGATTGGATGCGGAAACTGTGGGAACCTTAGTATTCCTGATATTATTATTTTTTTCCATGGTTTATACCGCAATAACTCTATTAGTCTGGGTGGAATTGTTGCTAGACAGTTAAGTCTGAACCGTACTAAGGGCCCCATCTTTGGGTACATTTATGTGTCACGCCTACCTGAACATTTTGAGATACCTATTAGGCATGAGGAGAAAGAAGAAACATCACTGCCCCATGCTTACTTAGATTATAAGAGTATGATAGCTCATGATTTTCTTGTTAAGAGTTGCGAAGGGGAGCTCAAATATAAATTATACTTTGATAAACATCACCCTGAGACTATTACTTTGCCTGCTCCTTCTTTGTTTAACTTATCTGCAGGTCCTCACATTGTTCCGTGGTCGGCTATTCAAGCCTATCGGAATCCTGCACCAGCCCCGGAACCGGAGCCACAAGATGAGCCCCCACGACTATCTGTTTATTCTTGGGATCCAGAGGAGGTTGCCAGCCAGTGGCAGCCGGAGCCTTCTACATCACAATATGACCCCAACTTCACCTACGGGTATCCGCCAGGCTATCCCTGGCAATAGACTAACTTAGGCCAAAAGCCTAAGCTTGGGGGAGTATGTATTTCCCACCGACATTACATTCATGTTCACACACACTCATTGCTGGATGCCGGTGCTCATACTCTTTCACTGTAATATACATGCTAGTTTATTTTCCTTTTCCTGCTTTCTTCTTGTGTGTTTGATAAACCTTGAGAAAAACCAAAAAACTTAGTAGTAGATTATTTCCTTGCTGTAGTAATTAAAAAGAAAACCCAAAAATATTTCCCGTTCTTCTTTTGCTTGTTGGGAGCTTTCCCGTGTAAATAGTTTTTATTTTCTTTTCCTTTCTTTGGGGGTCGAGAAGACTATATTGAAATTGCTTAGTGGCTCTTATATGCATGAATGATTATTTAACTTAGAGCCCATATTACTTGTCTTCTCTCTTGAGTTGAATGCTTGCAGATTCCAGCTTAGTCCAATGCACGTGCACTCTTATTATTATACACTTCGTTTGGTCGTGCAAGTGAAAGGCAATAATGATGATATATGATGGACTTATTGGGATGAGAAAAGTTGGTATGAACTCGACCTCTCTTGTTTTTGTAAATATGATGATTCATCGTTCCTGATTCAGCTATCGTGAAGTAAACATATTTGCAATGACATCTAGGGATTATAGTTGCTTGTGCCATGCTTGATTAGGTATGAGTTATAATGGTTTACCTTGCGTGCCAACATGCTATTAGAATGATTATGATGTGGTATGATGGGATGGTCCTTTAAATGAATTGAGTGACTAGACTTGGCACATGTTTACGCATGTAGTTGAATCAAATCAACATAGCCTTCGTGATATTTATATTCATGGTGGATTATATCCTACTCATGCTTGTATTCGGTGTGAATTAATTTTAATGCATGTTTACGACTGTTGTCGCTCTCTCAGTTGGTCGCTTCCCAGTCTTTTGCTAGCCTTCACCTGTACTAAGCGGGAATACTGCTTGTGCATCCAAACTCCCTAAACCCCAAAGTTATTCCATATGACTCCACTATACCTTCCTATATGCGGTATCTACCTGCCATTCCAAGTAAATTTGTATGTGCCAAACTCCAAACCTTCAAATGAAATTCTATTTTGTATGCTCGAGCCGCTCATGTTTCAACTAGGGCTGCCCTTATCTTCCATGTTAGGCGGTTATTCTCAAGAGGAGTGGACTCCGCTCCTCATTCACGAGAAAATGGCTGGTCTTCGAGAAAATGGCTTATCTTCCATGCTTTGTGCAAACTAAATCAAAATAACTGCAAACAAAACTCCCCCTGGGACCCGTTGGATGTTGGAGGCACTCGTTGTTTCGAGCAAGCCATGGATTGATGCTTGTGGAGGAGGGGGGGTATAAACTTTACCATTCTGTTTGGGAACCGCCTATAATTTGTGTCGCATGGAAGATATCGTCATCTCATAGTTGTTGCGTTGACAGCAAAAGTATGCCGCTCAAAATGTTATTCAATCTCTATTTTAAAACCGAGCTCTGGCACCTCTACAAATCCCTGCTTCCCTCTGCGAAGGGCATATCTATTTACTTTTATGTTGAGTCATCACCCTTCTTATTAAAAAGCACCCGCTGGAGAGCACACTGTCATTTGCATTCATTATTATTGGTTTATATTGGGTATGACTTGACTGGATCTCTTTTACCATGAATTACAATGTTTAGTCAGTCCTTGATCTTTAAAAGGTGCTCTGCATTTATGTTTTGCGTTCTCAGAAAGGGCTAGCGAGATACCATTTTGTTATATCGTGTTATGATTATTTTGAGAAAGTGTTGTCATCCGAGTTTTATTATTATGGCTCGCTAGCTGATTATGCTATTGATATGAGTAATTGTGAGACCTTCGTGTTATTGTGAGTATGGTTAGTTCGTAATAATAGCTGAAACTTGAATGCCGGCTTTTCATGTTTACAACAACAAGAGCAAACAGAGTTTGTAGAAGTTTTTCTTTTTCTCTTTCAGTTTGTCAACTGAATTGCTTGAGGACAAGCAAGGGTTTAAGCTTGGGGGAGTTGATACGTCCCCGTCGTATCTACTTTTCCAAACACTTTTGCCCTTGTTTTGGACTCTAACTTGTATGATTTGAATGGAACTAACCCGGACTGACGCTGTTTTCAGCAGAATTGCCATGGTGTCGTTTTATGTGCAGAAAATAAAAGTTCTCGGAATGACCTGAAACTCCACGGAACACCTTAGAAAAAACAATACAAAATTATCGCCAAAGATAAAGGCCAGGGGGCCCACACCCTATCCACGAGGGTGGGGGGCGCCGCCCTGGGCGTGCCCCCCTACCTCGTGGGCCCCCTGGTGGCCCTCCGACGCCAACTCCAACTCTATTTATTGGCTTTCGGGGAGAAAAAAATCAGAGAGAAGAAATCATCGCGTTTTACGATATGGAGCCGCCGCCAAGCCTTAATCTCTCTCGGGAGGGTTGATCTCGGGAGGGCCACGTCCATTCGGGGCTCCGGAGAGGGGAATTCGTCGCCGTCGTCATCATCAACCATCCTCCATCACCAATTTCATGATGCTCATCGCCGTGCATGAGTAATTCCATCGTAGGCTTGCTGGATGGTGATAGGTTGGATGAGATTTATCATGTAATCGAGTTAGTTTTGTTAGGGTTTGATCCTAGTATCCATTATGTTCTGAGATTGATGTTGCTATGACTTTGCTATGCTTAATGCTTGTCACTAGGGCCCGAGTGCCATGATTTTAGATCTGAACCTATTATGTTTTCATGAATATATGTGTGTTCTTGATCCTATCTTGCAAGTCTATAGTCACCTACTATGTGTTATGATCCGGCAACCCCGAGGTGACAGACCACTCCCGGTGATGACCATAGTTTGAGGAGTTCATGTATTCACTATGTGCTAATGCTTTGTTCCGGTTCTCTATTAAAAGGAGGCCTTAATATCCCTTAGTTTCCAATAGGACCCCGCTGCCACGGGAGGGTAGGACAAAACATGTCATGCAAGTTCTTTTCCATAAGCACGTATGACTATATACGGAATACATGCCTACATTACATTGATGAACTGGCGCTAGTTCTGTGTCACCCTATGTTATGACTGTTACATGACGAACCGCATCCGGCATAATTATCCATCGCTAATCCGGTGCCTACGAGTTTTCCATATACTGGTTCTCGCTATTTACTTTTCCGTTGCTACTGTTACAATCACTACAAAATACCAAAAACATTACTTTTGCTATCTTTACTTTTGCTACCGTTACCACCACTATCATATTACCTTGCTACTAAACACTTTGCTGTAGATACTAAGTTTCCAGGTGTGGTTGAATTGACAACTCAGCTGCTAATACTTGAGAATATTCTTTGGCTCCCCTTGTGTCGAATCAATAAATTTGGGTTGAACACTCTACCCTCGAAAAGTCTTGCGATCCCCTATACTTGTGGGTTATCACCTCCACACAAAATCTAACTGTAACACACAATTTACCAAACTCGATGGGACCGAATCAGAGAACTCGGTCAGACCGGTTTAGTTCATAATGCGACCGTTAGGCATTTCGGTGGGACCGACACGTCAACTTGGTGGGACCAATTTCATTAGGGTTAGGGCATAACGTAATCTCGGTGAGACCGACTACACAAACTCGGTGGGACCGATTTTGGTAATAAGCTAACCAGAGAGTTGGTCAGGCAAACTTGGTGGGACCGATTCGCTCATCTCGGTTAGACCGAAACATTACAAAGGGAAACAGAGGGTTTGCCTTGCAATCTCGGTGGGACCGATCGCTCATCTCGGTTGGACCAAAACGTTATGAAGGGAAATAGAGAGATTGCAATCCCATCTCAGTGAGACCGAGATCCCTATCAGTGAGACCGAAGTGACTAGGGTTTGTGGCAGTGGCTATGTCAAGTGAACTCGGTGGCGCTGGATAGAAGATTTCGGTGGGGCCGAGTTTGACTTTTGGTTTGGGACATATGTGGATATGGGAAAGTAGCTGAGGGCTTTGGACCATATCACTAAGCACTTTGAGCAAGAAACCCATTAAGCAACACCTCACCCCCTTTTAATAGTATTGGCTTTTCCTATGGAGTCAATGTGATCTTGGATCACTAAAAATGAAATGTAGAGTCTTGAGCTTTAGAGCTTGAGCCAATCTATTGTCCTTAGCATTTTGAGGGGTCCACATTCCTAATCCATGCCATGCCAAACATTGAACTTTCCTGAAATATTTATCTTGAAATAGCATTAGTTCAATGAGCTATATGTTGTTAATAATTACCAAAACCACCCAGGGATAGTTGCACTTTCATGGATGAAGCGGCCCAGACCGACACTACGCGTACGCTTTCGCGAGACTGGTTCTACCGACGTGCTTCGCACACAGGTGGCTAGTGGGTGTCTATTTCTCCAGCTTTAGTTGAATCGAGTGTGACTACGCTCGGTCCTTGTTGAAAGTTAAAACATCACACTTGACAAAAAATCATTGTGGTTTTTGATGCATAGGTAAGAACGGTTCTTGCTAAGCCTGTAGCAGCCACGTAAAACTTTCAACAACAAAGTAGAGGACGTCTAACTTGTTTTTGCAGGGCATGTTGTGATGTGATATGGTCAAGACATGATGCTATATTTTATTGTATGAGATGATCATGTTTTCTAACAGAGTTATCGGCAATTGGTAGGAGCCATATGGTTGTCGCTTTATTGTGTGAAATGCAATCGCCATGTAATTGTTTTGACTTTATCACTAAGCGGTACCGATAGTCGTAGAAACAATAGTTGGCGAGACAACAACGATGCTACGATGGAGATCAAGGTGTCGCGCCGGTGACGATTGTGATCATGATGGTACTTTGGAGATGGAGATCAAAGACACAAGATGATGATGGCCATATTGTAAGGGCATATTTATCCCTAAGGTGTTTTGGTGATTGATGACAATGCTTTTGCGGACTAATCATGTGCGTTGAGTTTTTCAGAGATTCATCCTTTGGCACGAGACGATTCCCTCCCCTCGGAGTGTTATTCAAGACGGTGCAGCACTTTCGTTTCTATTTTGGTGGACTAGTTTCGTAGGAGTCACCGTACTATCAAGAGGGGGTCCGCTTTGGTAAGGCTAGGGTGGAATCAACACGTACACATCCTTGTCACACCCTCTGAACCTTTCCGCTTCAATGGACATC
The DNA here is from genome assembly GCF_002162155.2 of Triticum dicoccoides. Lineage (NCBI taxonomy): Eukaryota > Viridiplantae > Streptophyta > Magnoliopsida > Poales > Poaceae > Triticum > Triticum dicoccoides. Next base: position 350,695,344 of record NC_041381.1, read on the forward strand.
TCATTCCCCTTCTTATGTGCATCGTTTGGTCCCAGCGGTAGTACCACAGGCCACAGCGGTAGTACCGCCCGAGTGCTCCAAGCAGCAGTACCGCTCCACAGCAGTAGTACCGCTTGAAGCCCTCCGTCGTAGTCCTGCTGCAGCTCCGTGCTCCTACCGCATCGACTCAAGGGCTCTTTTCTCGTGTCGGCTTTTGCGGCACTAGTTGCGGCAGTAGAGGCGGTAGTACCGCTCTTAAGCGGTAGTACTGCCCTTACCACCACAGTAGTACCGCTCTGGATCCAGGTCCTCCCTTTGCTCCTCGCTCCCCTCTTCTGCGCGGCAGTACCGCAAGGTGGGATGGTAGTACCGCTGGCAACAGCGATAGTACCGCCTGTCGTGGTTCTAAGGCTAACAGTAGAAAGGGGGGTAGGTTAGGAGAGGCAAGATCTCAGCTATGGTGAAGGTGTACACACGAGTTTTACGAGTTCAGGCCCTTCTCGGTGGAAGTAACAGCCCTACGTCTCGGTGCCCGGAGGCAGTCTATTGGATTATATGTGTGATGCTATAGGGGGTCCCCACCCTTGTGCTAGAGGAGGGGGCGGCTTATATAGAGTACGCCAGGACCCCCATCGCCCTCCATTACAAGAGACTTAATGTACATAAAGTGGGGGCGTTACTGGTAACGCCAGCCTTAAGTGTTGTTAATGACCTCAAAGACTACGGAGTGAATGCTTGTCCGTTGTAATGCTGAGTGAATCCTAGTCTTCGGTAGGTCCAGTGATTCTCTGGATGGTCGAATGACATTAGGTACATGATGGTCGAGTGGATTGCACTCGACATCTTTGACTGGGGGTCTCTTGCTGCCTCTTGGACTTCTCACCTTCTAGGGTAGTGACCTTGGGTAGGACGTATAGGTCAGGCCTATGACCCTACCCCAGGTCTGTATCCTCATCAGTAGCCCCCGAATGGATTAAGGTTCGAGTGGAAAGCAGGTTGAAGTTGAACTTGTTCTGAGCTTTGCACCTTCGCGAGCGTTTTCTACAAAATGGAAAACTCACGTTGGTACTTCAGCATCGACTCAGCTGCCTTGATCCATTCAGAGAGTTGTCGACTGAACTTGGGGCATCATGTGCCAAGTGCTGTATTAGAGCGCAGGATCTTGGGCACGATTGACTGCTGTGTATCCCGGATTTTGCGAGATACAAAATTTCGGGGAAGCGCGCGGGACGGGGAGCGCCGAAGCGGGCGGAGCGGATAAGCAGCAATGCCTCGATTTCCGCGCCACCTTTTTCGCCACGTACGTTGCGCGCAACTGTTGTAGGATTTGACAGGATTGCCTGGTCCCACGCGTCAGTCACTCGGAAGCAACCCTTTATAAGGAGACGGGGCCGAGGCATCTGCACTGTGCATGCCCGTTCCTCCTTCTTCTTCCTCCGTTTCTCCACCGTGCCCAGCTCTTCCGCTCTCGACGTTGCCGCTCCGCTGCCATGGTGAAGGACAAGACGGCGGCTCTAGAGCGCGCAAAGAAGGCGACAGGGATGGCGAAGGGCCAAAAGCAGAACCGCGGGTCGTCATCGCGCGCGGGGCTGCCACCGGGCTAGATCCAGGGCAATTGGATCCGGCCTTCGATTCAGCAAGAAGATCTGGACGAGCTGGCGGAGTCCGGACTGATCGCCAAGGGAGTGGAAAGGTTGTCGGAGGGGGAGATGGAGCCTCAGCCTCGATCGGGTGAGTGTGTACTGCTCGCCACCCACGTCGACCGGGGTTTTTGCTTCCTCCTCACCCCTTCTTACGGGGATTCTTGAATTTCTTCGGTGCTTAACTCCACCATTTTTCTCCCAACACCATCATGTATCTGGCCGCATTCGTGTCGATGTGTGAAAACTTCTTAGGGTGTCGACCGCTTTGGGGTCTTTTCAAACATATCTTCACCATTCGCTCCCAGTCGGTCAAAAAAGCAAAGTCAAGTGACTCAAAGACCCATGTCATCCAGATGTGTGGGGGTTTAGGTATCCAGAAAAGGCATAGGAGTTCTTTCCCTGCTATGACTCTCTGTGAATCAATTAGCGGCTGGCAGTCGACCTGGTTCTACTGCCAGGATGCCGCAGCTCCAGGTCAGTCGACCGGCCTCCCCCACTTCACATTCGACCGCATTCAGAGTCCTTCTCCACTCAAAGTGACCGCTGCTGAGAACGTGGAGACGAAGATGTTGGTGGAAAAAGTGGTCCAACTTATCAACGAGGGTGTCACCGACCTGGACCTGCTGGAAGTGTTCCTCAGTCGACGCATCTAGCCTCTCCAGGCTCGTGATCATCCTATGTGGTTGTACTCCGGACCTGAAGACACCGCTCGGGTCCACCCAGAGGAAGTGTCGTCCAAGACCATGGCCATGTGGTTGAGGAGTATCACAGGAAATCAGGACAACCCCAGAGGATCCAGGCGAGTCATCCCTTTCAGAGACGACAATCCGCCCGACAAGGTATGCTCTTTTATTCCGACTGCCTGGCGTATATGTTCTGACTGCACTTGATGCCGACTGACTTTTACTTGACTTTTTGTCTTGTAGGTTTTTACTGAGATGTATTCGATGCCCAACGGCGAACAAGCTTTGGAGCAAGGCCAGGAGGGAGAGGCTAGTGCAGAAGAGAGCGGCGACTGGGAGTCTTCGGATGAAGAGGAGGAGGAGGAGAGCGAGGAGTCGGACGATGAGGAATAAGTCGACTCGCCGCCGTGTTCCGAGTGTCGATCCAAGCAGCAACACGACCCGGCGGGCGGGCGCGGGAAGAACGTGGCTCTGAGTACCCACGCACAGAAGCGCACTCGGACGTTGAATCCGGAGCCGACGGAGAAGATCGCCAAGCAGCCCAAGGTTGCTCCTTCCAAGACTCGGAAGACTTTGCCGCGGATCAAGATGGACGTCCTAGTGGCTTCGGGGTGAGTATCACACTTTTGTTTATACAGACCGACTGAAATTTCTGTTCTGATCAATTGGATCATGCATCTTTCTAGTCCCACCTCTGCTGCTACTGACATGGATGTCGATAAGGCACCAGAAGATGAGGAGGCCACCTCTCGGGCTGGTAAGTCTGTTCGACCAAGTTTCATTTAGTCGAGTGGGTAGTCAATCGGCTGAATATTTGATATTTCTCCCTTTCTATAGCTCCGCAAGAAATCGTTGCGCTCGCTAATGATGAAGAAGAAGAAGCGCCTCTACGGGAGAGGAGGAAGAAGAGTGGAAATCGAGAAGGAGGAGGCTTGAAATTCAAGTCCCTCAGTCGATGCCGGCGCTTGAGGCGATGGTCAAACGTTCTGGAGGGCCGGTTCGGACCAACGTCACATTCGCCAGCCCGCTGACGACTGATCGTTCGTCGGGATCGACTGCACAGACTCCTGCCGCTCCGGTGCAACTCCACGCGTCCGACCCGGTAACTGCTTTGGCTACCTTGGAGCCATCACTCTTTGCCGCGTATCAGACCCCAGACGACTCGCTGAGCACCGCTAGGGAAGCTCTTCGTCAGGTGAACCTTGTCATGGAGCAGGTGAAGGTGATGCATGAAGCTAGTCAGGTGGCTTACAACACCAGCACTTCCCTTCAAACCAATGTTCAGGTCAGCAAAACTCCGACTGAACTTTTGAGTGTTGTTCTATATCAGATCACCCACAGGGGTGTTCCTTTGTTTAGAGTTTAGGAAATCTTCCACTCCACTCGCCTCGAGCTGAGTCTCAGTAAACTGTTTGAATCAGTGGGGGCACGCCAAGTGCACCCACTGGGTGTAGTCCCCAAGACCACGGTCGACTGCTGGCAATCGACTGAGGTCTTATAATGAATTCTCTTTCTTCTTTTTTTTGAACTCACGTTGGACAGGCCCTGCTGAGTATTGATCTGAACCAGTGGGGGCATGCTAAGTGCACCCACTGGGTGTAGTCCCCGAGACTACTGTTGAATATTTGATTCGGCAGTAGTCTTAGAGTAACTTTTCCCTGTCACTGTCTCTTATTTCTGTCGACTGACATATCTCTCTTGCTGAATGCACAGGTCTTGTGATCTTGGAGCTTGACTTTCCAAGTTAAAGAAGAAGGATATCAGCGTTGAACATGACCTTGAACTCGCAAAGAAGAATCTCAAGACTGCTCAACAAGAGACGGCCATCATGGGATGTAATCATTCGACCGTCTTGTCTGCTTTGTAGCTCGCACTTCACACTGCCTTTTCTTTCAGTCTCTTTGAACCGAGTGACTTCACACAAGCAGATGTGCGCAGTGAAAATCGCCAACTTCAGGCTCATCTGAAGAGTGTTGTTTCTTTAGAGAGGATGAAGGAGGCTTTGGAGAAGAAGGACCTGGACCTTGCTGCTGCTCAGAAGGAAGCACGTGAGAAGACGAAGCTTGCGGACCAGAAGCTGGCTTCAGTCGGCAAATTGGAGGAGGAGAACGCGAAGTTGAAGACCGCCATCTCGGAATCTAATCGAGAAGTCGAGCAGCTGAGGAAGGACAAGGAGAACCTGACCACTGAAGTCGGCGGCCTCAGAACCAAGCCAGACAAGCTAGAGTCTTATCTGGAACAACTTGCCGCGAAACTTGTTCTGAAGCTTGAAGGTATGGTCATTCGACTAGTTAACTTGTCATCAACTGAAGTTTGTTGTTATATTGTCGACTCATCGTTTTTCGCGATGGGATAGAACTTTGTCAGATCTTTGAAGCCGAAACCATGCGGGTCAAGACAGGTCTCGACTCCATCAATTGTCCCATGAAAAATGACGTTGCAATGAACCTGCTGCAATTGGAGTCACGCTTGGATGGTGCAGTTGCTTATCTGGCTCGGCTGAAGGCGGCGATGACCCGAGTGGACACTGAACTCTGGCCTCGGGCGGAACTTTCTCAAGACCTCGAGTCGCTGATGACTCGACTTAATCAGATTCCCGGCCGAGTGCAAGAGTGGGAGAAGTCCTCTGCTCGTTGTGGTGCTGACGTCGCCTTGTCATTGGTTCGAGCGCACTGCAAGGAGGCTAAGGAAGACAAGCTGGCTGCCCTCAAGGTAGCAAATACTAAGAAGCACTCCTTCTAGTCCTTCATGGACACCTTCCTCGAGGCAACCACTCGTATTGCCGAAAGCATTGACCTCGACAGCTTCTGCGATCCGGCCAGTCCTTCTGTCAGGACCCCGACTCAATGCCACACCGATCTAGCATGTAACACCTCATATCACTTTGCGGCCTCACGCACGATATTCCCACGGGTGTCACCTTACCAGGCCCATGACCATTTGCGCCTTTTAGCACACGTATATGATAGTGTCGCTAGCATCCATATGACAAGGAGCCCGGGGTGACATGGCTAGTCATGAACCCAAAGTGGCACTAACTTACAGGGACAGGCATACATGACCCAGCTACAAACGTGTCGGTCATCAGCGAGTGAATCCGGGCTATAGTAGTTGGGCTAGCAGGACTCCGGTAAACCGGGCTGTAGCAGGCTAACAGGACTCCGGTGGACACCGCGTGACATTTCCCTGGAGGGACAGACACAGGAACGAAGAAGGACACATGCCGGCCAGCTTAAGTGTTCCGGAGCAGTAGCAAGCTACCAGGGCTTAGTGGAAGCACTAGGAGACATTTCTCGGTAAGAGAGGCTACCAAGGATAAACAACTAGATAGTCGGATCCCACACATACCAAGCATTTCAATAACATACACACAATATGCTCGATATGTGCAAATACAACATGGCATCACAACATGACTCTACAACTCAAGTATTTCATTTAATAGGCTCCGAGGAGCAAGATATTACAAACATGGGTCTCATGACCCAATATTCAGAGTATACAAGTCAAAGAACAAGTGGAAGCTTAACATGTCTGAGTATAGACATCTACAAATGAAAAAGGCTGAGAAGCCTGACTATCTACCAGATCCTACCGAGGGCACACGATCGTAGCTGAGGTAACAAGCTAAACGTCGAAGTCCACGCGGAACTACTAGTGAGACTGAAGTCTCTCTGCAAAAACGTAAATAGGCAAACGTGAGTACAAATGTACCCAGCAAGACTTACATCAGAGCTAACTACATATGCATCATTATCAACAAGGGGTTGGTGGGGTTTAACTGCAGCAAGCCAGCTTTGACCCGGTGGCTATCCTGAACTATGACTGCAAGTAACTCTTTTGAGGTGTCGCACACGAGTCCACATATTCACCAACCAATACACCACTATGGATCCGCTCCCGTCTCCCTACGAGAACGCCAACCATAGCACTCATGCTTATCTTGCGTATTTTAGAGTATCCACTTTCACTTGTCTATGAACTGTTATAGGCAACCCAGAAGTCCTTTACCGCGGACACGGCTATTCAAATATATGATGTTAACCCTGCAGGGGTGTACTTCTTCACACACGCTCTCACCACTTACCGCCGTTTACACGACATGTACTCGGCAACCTTCAAGCGGAAGCCCAACGAGGGTGTCGGCCACGGCCTACCTAAGCACTCAAGTCTCTAGTCCAAGTTTATCGCCTATTCAGGTTCCATCCGCAGGGAGTCCGGCCGAGGTTTCCACATATGGCCCCGAACGATGTGTACATGGTTCCGCGACACCAAACGGGCGCCCGGCATACCCGGCCACGTGCCTACCGCATCATAGCCCACACCTCCAGTCAGCGCTGCCCACAGCCTCCAGCATACTACAAACACCAGAAACTACTTGCAACTCCTGGATAGAGGACAAGGGTGATTAAGAAGCCGAGAGGGTCCATTGGTTTCGGGCCCAATCCGTGGTAGTAACTGTTTCATGGATCACAAACACAGAACTTAGTGTTGGAAATATGCCCTAGAGGCAATAATAAAAGTATTATTATATTTCATTGTTCATGAAAATTGTCTTTTATTCATGCTATAACTGTATTATCCGGAAATCGTAATACACGTGTGAATACATAGACCTCAATATGTCCCTAGTGAGCCTCTAGTTGACTAGCTCGTTGTGATCAACAGATAGTCATGATTTCCTGGCTATGGACATTGGATGTCGTTGATAACGGGATCACATCATTAGGAGAATGATGTGATGGACAAGACCCAATCCTAAGCATAGCACAAAGGTCGTTTAGTTCGTTTGCTAGAGCTTTGCCAATGTCAAGTATCTCTTCCTTAGACCATGAGATCGTGTAACTGCCGGATACCGTAGGAGTGCCTTGGGTGTATCAAACGTCACAACGTAACTGGGTGACTATAAAGGTGCATTACAGGTATCTCCGAAAGTAGCTGTTGGGTTGACACGGATCGAGACTGGGATTTGTCACTCCGTATGACGGAGAGGTATCTCTGGGCCCACTCGGTAATGCATCATCATAATGAGCTCAAGGTGACCAAAGTGTTGGCCACGAGATCATGCATTACGGTACGAGTAAAGTGACTTGCCGGTAACGAGACTGAACAAGGTATTGGGATACCGACGATCGAGTCTCGGGCAAGTAACATACCGATTGACAAAGGGAATTGTATACAGGGTTTGATCGAATCCTCGACATCGTGGTTCATCCGATGACAACATCGAGAAGCATGTGGGAGCCAACATGGGTATCCAGATCCCGCTGTTGGTTATTGACCGGAGAACGTCTCGGTCATGTCTACATGTCTCCCGAACCCGTAGGGTCTACACACTTAAGGTTCGATGACGCTAGGGTTATAAAGGAAGTTTGTATGTGGTTACCGAATGTTGTTCGGAGTCCCAGATGAGATCCCGGACGTCACGAGGAGTTCCGGAATGGTCTGGAGGTAAAGATTTATATATGGGAATAAGATCATATCCCGAAGGGATAAGATCAAGATCCCTAAAAAGGGGGGATAACAATCAGTGGGGAAGGAAATGATGGGATTTCTTTCCTCCCACCTTGGCCAACGCCCCAATGGACTTGGAGGGCAAGAAACCAGCCCCTCCACCCCTATATATAGTGGGGAGGCGCATGGGAGCTTAACACAAGCCAAGGCGCAGCCCCTCCCCTCCCCAACACCTCTCCTCCTCCGTATGTGCTTGGCGAAGCCCTGTCGGAGTACTGCTGCACCAACTACACCACGCCGTCGTGCTGCCGTTGGAGCAATCTTCCTCAACCTCTCCTTCCCCCTTGCTGGATCAAGAAGGAGGAGACGTCTCCCGTCCCGTACGTGTGTTGAACGCGGAGGTGCTGTCCGTTCAGCACTTGGACATCGGTGATCCGAATCACGTTCGAGTACGACTCCATCATCACCATCCCCTTGGCTAGCTTCCGCTCGTGATCTACAAGTGGTATGTAGATGCAAACTCTCTCCCTTGACTCGTTGCTTAGATGAACTCATAGATGGAGAAACCGTAGGAAAAATTTTAATTTTCTGCAACATTCCCCAACAGTGGTATCAGAGCTAGGTCTATGCGTAGTTCTCTTTGCACGAGTAGAACACAATTTTGTTGTGGGCGTGGATTTTGTCATCTTACTTGCCTCTACTAGTCTTTTCTTGCTTCGGCGGTATTGTGGGATGAAGCGGCCCGGACCAACCTTACACGTACGCTTACGTGAGACCGGTTCCACCGACTGACATGCACTAGTTGCATAAGGTGGCTGGCGGGTGTCTGTCTCTCCCACTTTAGTTGGAGCGGATTCGATGAAAAGGGCCCTTATGAAGGGTAAATAGAAGTTGACAAAATCACGTTGTGGTTATTCGTAGGTAAGAAAACGTTCTTGCTAGAACCCAATTGCAGCCACGTAAAAGATGCAACAACAATTAGAGGACGTCTAACTTGTTTTTGCAGCGATTGATCATGTGATGTGATATGG
>NC_041381.1:350704143-350725111 GCF_002162155.2 Triticum dicoccoides
TTCGTTGCTAGGAAACATGGTAAAGAAAGGGAACCATGGGTTCAGAAACCCATGCCTTTTCCTCCGAAACCATCCAAGAAAAAGGATGATGAGGATTTTGAGCGCTTTGCTAAAATGATTAGACCCATCTTTTTGCGTATGCGATTAACTGATGTGCTCAAAACAAATCCTTATGCTAAGTATATGAAGGATATCATTACTAATAAAAGAAAGATCCCTGAAACTGAAATTTCCACCATGCTTGCTAATTATACTTTTAAGGGTGGAATACCAAAGAAACTTGGAGATCCATGAGTACCTACTATACCATGCTCCATTAAGAGAAATTATGTTAAAACTGCTTTATGTGATCTTGGAGCAGGTGTCAGTGTTATGCCTCTCTCTTTATATCGTAGACTTGACTTGAATAAGTTGACACCTACTGAAATATCTTTGCAAATGGCTGATAAATCAACTGCTATACCTGTCGGTATTTGTGAGGATGTGCCTGTTGTGGTTGCAAACGTTACTATTTTAATGGACTTTGTTATTCTTGATATTCCAGAGGATGATAGTATGTCTATTATTCTCCGTGACGCGTTCAGAGGAGCCGGGGAGGAGCCAGGCAGGCAGGGAGGGAGGAGGTGGCCAGCGCGGGGCGGCCACGCGCCTCCGTCCTTCTGGCGAGGGAGGAAGACGATAGGGGGAATGCGGTGGCGGGCTGGGCCGATCGAGCCGGCCAGGTGGGCTGCCAGGTGATACGTCTCCGTCGTATCTACTTTTCCAAACACTTTTGCCCTTGTTTCGGACTCTAACTTGTATGATTTGAATGGAACTAACCCGTACTGACGCTGTTTTCAGCAGAATTGCCATGATGTTGTTTTATGTGCAGAAAACAAAAGTTCTCAGAATGACCTGAAACTCCACGGAATATCTTAGAATAAATAATAAAAAATCCTCGCCAAAGATGAAGACCAGGGGGCCCACACCCTGTTCATGAGGGTGCCCCCCCCCCACTCCTGGGCGCGCCCCCTACCTCGTGGACCCCCTGGACACATTCCGACGCCAACTCCAACTCTATTTATTGGATTTTGGGGAGAAAAAAACAGAGAGAAGAAATCATCGCGTTCTACGATACGGAGCCGCCGCCAAGCCCTAATCTCTCTCGGGAGGGCTGATCTGGAGTCCGTTCGAGGCTCCGGAGAGGGGGATTCGTCGCCGTCGTCATCATCAACCATCCTCCATCACCAATTTCATGATGCTCATCGCCGTGCGTGAGTAATTCCATCGTAGGCTTGCTGGACGGTGATGGGTTGGATGAGATTTATCATGTAATCGAGTTAGTTTTGTTAGGGTTTGATCCTAGTATCCATTATGTTCTGAGATTGATGTTGCTATGACTTTGCTATGCTTAATGCTTGTCACTAGGGCCCGAGTGCCATGATTTCAGATCTGAACCTATTATGTTTTCATGAATATATGTGTGTTCTTGATCCTATCTTGCAAGTCTATAGTCACCTACTATGTGTTATGATCCGGCAACCCCGAAGTGACAATAATCGGGACCACTCTCGGTGATGACCATTGTTTGAGGAGTTCATGTATTCACTATGTGCTAATGCTTTGTTCCGGTTCTCTATTAAAAGGAGGCCTTAATATCCCTTAGTTTCCAATAGGACCCCGCTGCCACGGGAGGGTAGGACAAAAGATGTCATGCAAGTTCTTTTCCATAAGCATGTATGACTATATTCGGAATACATGCCTACATTACATTGATGAATTGGAGCTAGTTTTGTGTCACCCTATGTTATGACTGTTACATGACGAACCACATCCGGCATAATTACCCATCACTGATCCGGTGCCTACGAGTTTTCCGTATACTGGTTCTCGCTTATTTACGTTTCCATTTCTACTGTTACAATCACTACAAAATACCAAAAACATTACTTTTGCTGTCTTTACTTTTGTTACTAAACAGTTTGCTGCAGATACTAAGTTTCCAGGTTTGGTTGAATTGACAACTCAGCTGCTAATACTTGAGAATATTCTTTGGCTCCCCTTGTGTCGAATCAATAAATTTGGGTTGAATACTCTACCCTCGAAAACTGTTGCGATCCCCTACACTTGTGGGTTATCAAGACCTTTTTCTGGCACCGTTGCCGGGGAGCATAGCTCTATTCTTTGAGTCACTTGGGATTTATATCTGCTGGACACTATGAAGAACTTGAAAGACGACCGAACTACTATTTTTCCCTCAACTACGAGGGGAGGTAAGGAACTGCCATTTAGCTCTGCACTAGATTCTCCTTCTGTTATAAGTAAGCTTGCGACACCTAAACCTGCTACTGCTATGAACTCTGATATGTCGCATGTTATTGATGATGCCACTTCTGCTATGGCTGATACTTATGACGAAACTACTTCTATGCTTGATAATACTGTGCCCCTTCAAAAATTTCTCGATGAGCAAATTGCTAGGTCTAGAGAAAGAGAAATTATTGAATCTGAATATGATGATGAGAGTGATGATGAAACTATGCCTGCTATTCTTGAGGGTTATCTTTTTGATGCGGAAACTTCTGCAACTATTTTTGCTTGCCAGGATAGATACGAACTTAAGAGGCTGCTAGTTAAATGGAGTAAAGAATCTCTTAGAGATAGAATGAGACCCGACCCTGCTTTTGCTACTGCACCTATCTGTGATCCCGATAAAGATTATTATGAATTTTCTGTTGATCCAGATATAATTACTTTGGTTGAATCTGATCCTTTCTATGGCTATGAATCTGAAACTGTTGTGGCACATCTTACTAAGTTAAATGATATAGCCGCCCTATTTACTAATGATGAGAGATCGCGCTACCTTTATTTACTCAAAATATTTCCATTCTCATTAAAGGGTGATGCTAAGATATGGTTTAATTCTCTTGATCCTGGTTGTGCGCGTAGTCCCCAGGATATGATTTATTACTTCTCTGCTAAATATTTCCCTGCTCATAAGAAACAAGCTGCTTTGAGGGAAATATACAACTTTGTGCAAATTAAAGAAGAGAGTCTCCCACAAGCTTGGGGGAGGCTTCTCAAGTTACTTAATGATTTGCCTGATCATCCTCTTAAGAAACCTAAAATACTTGATATCTTTTATAATGGACTAACCGATGCTTCCAGAGATTACCTGGATAGTTGTGCTGGTTCTTTTTTTAGGGAAAGAAGACCGGATGAAGCTGAAATTCTATTGAATAATATGTTGACAAATGAAAATAATTGAGCACCTCCCGAGCCACCTCCTAAGCCAGCTCCTGAGCCAATTACTAAGCCTTCCTAAACCAACTCTGAAGAAGAGAGGTGTCCTATTTCTCAGTCCCGAAGATCTGCAAGAGGCAAAGAAATCTATGAAATAAAAAGGTATTAAAGTTGAAGATGTTAAGAATTTAACTCCTATTGAAGAGTTACACGGTCTTAATTTACCGCCTGTTGAAGAAGTATATGATCTCAATTCCTTATTCACTGAAGAACCTCCTGATCCCGATATCCCGACACAGGTAGTAAAGGTAAATTCTCTCTATAGATATGATAAAGCTGAAGTCCCTCCTACTAAAATTTCTAGTCAGTGCTTGGATGAGTTTGATGACTTTATGTTTAAGCAAGATGACTTTAATGCTTATTTTGGTAGACAACTAAAACAAGATGCTTATATGATTAAACTCTTGGGTGATTATATCGCTAATATTAGAGGTGAACTTAAACTTGTTAGCAAACATGCTTCTATGGTTACCACTCAAGCAGAACAAGTACTTAAAGCTCAGAAAGAAGTGCTTGATCAAATGAATAGTAAGAAAAATGATTATGCTATTAGAGTGGCTACTAGAACTGGTAGAATGACTCAGGAACCTTTGTATTCTGAAGGCCACCCTAAGAGATTCGAGCAAGATTCTCAGAGAAATAATATCGATGTACCTAGTTCTTCTAAGAGGAAGAAAAAGAAAAATGATAGGACCTTGCAAACTTCTGGTGAACCTATTACTGAACCACCTGAGAATCCAAATGATATTTCTATGTCTGACGCTGAGACACAATCAGGTGATGAACATGAACCTAGTGAAAATGTTAATGATGATGTTCATGATGATGCTCAACCTAGTAATGATAATGATGTAGAGATTGTACCTGCTGTTGATCTTGATAACCCACAATCAAGGAATCAACGTTATGATAAAAGAGACTTTGTTGCTAGGAAACATGGTAAAGAAAGGGAACCATGGGTTCAGAAACCCATGCCTTTTCCTCCGAAACCATCCAAGAAAAAGGATGATGAGGATTTTGAGCGTTTTGCTGAAATGATTAGACCTATCTTTTTGCGTATGCGATTAACTGATGTGCTCAAAACAAATCCTTATGCTAAGTATATGAAGGATATCATTACTAATAAAAGAAAGATACCGGAAGCCGAAATTTCCACCATGCTTGCTAATTATACTTTTAAGGGTGGAATACCAAAGAAACTTGGAGGTCCCGGAGTACCTACTATACCATGCTCCATTAAGAGAAATTATGTTAAAACTGCTTTATGTGATCTTGGAGCCAGTGTTAGTGTTATGCCTCTCTCTTTATATCATAGACTTGACTTGAATAAGTTGACACCTACTGAAATATCTTTGCAAATGGCTGATAAATCAACTGCTATACATGTCGGTATTTGTGAGGATGTGCCTGTTGTGGTTGCAAACGTTACTATTTTAACGGACTTTGTTATTCTTGATATTCCGGAGGATGATAGTATGTCTATTATTCTTGGAAGACCTTTCCTTAATACTGTAGGGGCTGTTATTGATTGCAACAAAGGCAATGCCACTTTTCATGTTAATGGCAATGAGCACACGGTACACTTTCCGAGGAAACAACCTCAAGTTTATAGTACCAACTCTATTGGAAAAATTCCATCGATTATATTTGGAGGTTTTGAATTTCCTCTCCCTACTCTCAAGAAAAGGTATGATATTCTTATTGTTGGGGATTTTCATATCCCCGTTGAGGTAACTTAGTGTTATTCGAAATTTCTCCGGTTACGTGATTATTCGGAATGAGTTTGTTAACAAGACTTGATCAACCTTGTTAGTGGGTTCATTTTGATGATCACGAGATGGATGAAACTAGAAGCACAACCTTTTGTACCCTCTTTATATTTTCTGTTATTTAGTAGAAATAAAGTAAAATAGTATTTTTTCTGTCTGTTTCCTGATTTATCCATGCAATATAAAAATATCCCGAAAATAAAAGTCCTCAGAATGCCATGCCAATTTAATATGATTTTTTTCGGGAATATTTGAGGATTTACTGTGCAAAAATTACTGCGGGGGAGCTGCCACCTGGCCACGAGGGTGGAGGGCGCGCCCTACCCCCCTAGGCGCGCCCCCCTACCTCGTGGGCCCACAGTGGCCCTCCTCCACTTATCCTGCACCCATCTTCTTCCTCTGCCTCACACAAACCCGAAAAACCAACTCAAGCACGAGTTCCAGCCCCTTTTGCTGTGATTTTCGATCTCCTTGCTCAAAGCACCTCTCGCAAAACTGCTTGGGGAGATTTTTCCTTGGTATGTGACTCCTCCATTGGTCCAATTAGTTTTTGTTCTAGTGCTTTATTCATTGCAAATTTATGCTGCATAGGTGTCCATGTTCTTGAGCTTGCATGTCAAATTCATATGGTTCTAAGTAGTTTTAATGCTTGATATAGGCTCTAATCACTTGTGGGAGTAGTTGCTATCAATTTTATTGAAGTTGGTTCATTTTTATTTGAAGTTACTAAAAATTTCAGAAATTTTTCAGAGGAAACAATATGTTTAGGAAGATGTTCCAGGGTGGTTCTTCAAGGAAGCAAGGTCCCAGGCTTGCAATGCGTGATGCTGACGAGGAACCACCAAGAGACGCTCCTGTGAGGCCCTGTGAATGGACTTCGGAAAATTTTATGAATCAAGTGGGAATCAAAGAAGAATTTAGCGCATATTTGCGTAACGCCGGTCTTGAGGACTTTGAAGCTGACAAATGCCCCCAGTATCATGATCTCACAAGTTCATTTGTGAGGAGGTTTGAGTTTTCATCTTCGCGTAATTCTCCTTCAGTCATGTTTGACCTTTATGACAAATCTTATACCATGGACTTAGAGGATTTCACTTCTGCTTGCAAACTTCCATCATGGGGTAGTGTCAGGGATCCCCCTAAATTTGAATATAGAGACTTTCTTGCTAGAATAACTGTGGGGGAATCTAGAGATATAACACAAGCCACTATAGGGAGCGTTCACTTTCCTGCTATACATTATTTTGCTCTCTTCATAGGTAGATGCATAAATGCTAAGGATGAAGCATGTCACATGTGTGTCCCTAATCTCAGCATTCTCAGAAGTGTTGTGTTGGGAGACCAATCTTATCATATGGGAGCCATTGTAGCTCGTAGGTTGCATCATAACAGACATAACGGAGATTTCTTTGGAGGAATTTATGCAACCCGCTTAGCTAATTTTCTTGAGATAGACATTCGTGAGGGTGATATGGAGTTACCCCCTACCTATTTAGATTTTGATTCTATGGTTTCCCACCAGTTTGTTGAGAGGACTGAACCACCTCTCCAGTATCGACTAATCTTTAACAAACGGCATGTAGTCCATATTACTCTTCCTGCTCCTGCCTTCTTTGATTCTCAGACAAAAGGAAGATATATTATTACCAGAGAGGAGGCAGATGAGTACGAGAGGAGAGCGGAGGCTGCTCGACGCCATGCTACAGCTTAGACGGCGATAGCCGCTGCATCGCAGTACGACCCCAGCTTCACCTACGGGTATCCACCAGGCTATCCCTGGCAATAGATCAACTTAGTCCAAAAGCCTAAGCTCTGGGGAGTACGTATTTCCCACCGACATTACATTCATGTTCACACACACTCATTGCTAGATGTCGGCACTCATACTCTTTCAGTGTAATATCCATGCTAGATTATTTTCTTTTTCCTGCCTTCTTCTTGTGTGTTTAATAAACCTTAAGAAAAACAAAAAAATTAGTAGTAGTTTATTTCCTTGTTGTAGTAATTAAAAAGGAAAACCCAAAAATATTTCCCGTTCTTCTTTTGCTTGTTGGGAGCTTTCCCGTGTAAATAGTTTTTATTTCCTTTCTTTTCTTTGGGGGTCAGTAGGAGAAGACCATGATTAAATTGTTGAAGTGGCTCTTATATGCATCATAGTAGATTTAACCAAGAGCCCATATTGCCTTGTCTTCTCCTGTTTGTTGAATGCTTGCAGATTCCAGCTTAGTCCAATGCACGTGCACTCTTATTATTATACACACCGTTCGGTCGTGCAAGTGAAAGGCAATTATGATGATATATGATAGATTGACTGAGATGGAAAAGCTGGTATGAACTCGACCTCTCTTGTTTTTGTAAATATGATGAGTTCATTGTTCTTGATTCAGCTTATTATGAATAAACATGTTGCAATGACAATTAGAGATCATAGTTGCTCGTGCCATGCTTGATTAGCTATGAGTTATAATGGTTTACCTTGCATGCCAACATGCTATTAGAATGATTATGATGTGGTATGATGGGATGGTATCCTCCTTTAAATGAATTGAGTGACTCGACTTGGCACATGTTCACGCATGTAGTTGAATCAAATCAACACAGCCTTCATGATATTTATGTTCATGGTGGATTATATCCTACTCATGCTTGTATTCAGTGTAAATTAATTTTAATGCATGTTTACGACTGTTGTCGCTCTCGCAGTTGGTCGCTTCCCAGTCTTTTGCTAGCCTTCACCTGTACTAAGCGGGAATACTGCTTGTGCATCCAAACTCCTTAAACCCCAAAGTTGTTCCATATGAGTCCACTATACCTTCCTATATGCGGTATTTACCTGCCGTTCCAAGTAAATTTGTATGTGCCAAACTCTAAACCTTCAAATAAATATTCTGTTTTGCATGCTCGAATAGCTCATATGTCAACTAGGGCTGCCCTTATCTTCCGTGTTAGGCGGGTTATTCTCAAGAGGAGTGGACTCCGCTCCTCATTCACGAGAAAATGGCTGGTCATCGGGATGCCCAGTCCCATGCTTTATGCAAACTAAATCAAAATAATTGCAAACAAAACTCCCCCTAGGACCCGTTGAATGTTGGAGGCACTCGTTGTTTCGAGCAAGCCATGGATTGATGCTTGTGGAGGAGGGGGAGTATAAACTTTACTATTCTGTTTGGGAGCCGCCTATAATTTGTTTAGCATGGAAGATATCGTCATCTCTTAGTTGTCATGTTGACAATGAAAGTATGTCGCTCAAAATATAATTTATCTCTATTTCAAAACCGAGCTCTGGAACCTCTACAAATCCCTGCTTCCCTCTGTGAAGGGCCTATCTATTTACTTTTATGTTGAGTCATCATCCTTCTTATTAAAAAGCACCCGCTGGAGAGCACACTGTCGTTTGCATTCATTATTGTTGGTTTATATTGGGTATGACTTGACTGGATCTCTTTTACCATGAATTACAATGTTTAGTCAGTCCTTGATCCTTAAAGGTGCTTTGCATTTATGTTTTGCGGTCTCAGAAAGGGCTAGCGAGATACCATTTTGTTATATCATGTTATGGTTATTTTGAGAAAGTGTTGTCATCCGAGTTTTGTTATTATAGCTCGCTAGCTGATTATGCTATTGATATGAGTAATTGTGAGACCTATGTGTTATTGTTAGTATGGTTAGTTCATAATATTTGCTGAAACTTGAATGTTGGATTTTCATGTTACAACAACAAGAGCAAACAGAGTTTGTAAAAGTTTTTCTTTTTCTCTTTCAGTTTGTCAACTGAATTTCTTGAGGACAAGCAAGGGTTTAAGCTTGGGGGAGTTGATACGTCTCCGTCGTATCTACTTTTCCAAACACTTTTGCCCTTGTTTTGGACTCTAACTTGTATGATTTGAATGGAACTAACCCGGACTGACGCTGTTTTCAGCAGAATTGCCATGATGTTGTTTTATGTGCAGAAAACAAAAGTTCTCGGAATGACCTGAAACTCCACGGAATATCTTAGAATAAATAATAAAAAATCCTTGCCAAAGATGAAGACCAGGGGGCCCACACCCTATTCACGAGGGTGGGGGCGCCCCCCCTCCTGGGCGCGCCCCCCTACCTCATGGGCCCCCTGGACACTTTCCGACGCCAACTCCAACTCTATTTATTGGCTTTCGGGGAGAAAAAAATTAGAGAGAAGAAATCATTGCGTTTTACGATACGGAGGCACCGCAATCTCTCTTGGGAGGGCTGATCTGGAGATTGTTCGGGGCTCCGGAGAGGGGGATTCGTCGCCGTCGTCATCATCAACCATCCTCCATCACCAATTTCATGATGCTCACCGCCATGCATGAGTAATTCCATCGTAGGCTTGCTGGAAGGTGATGGGTTGGATGAGATTTATCATGTAATCGTGTTAGTTTTGTTAGGGTTTGATCCCTAGTATCCACTATGTTCTGAGATTGATGTTGCTATGACTTTGCTATGCTTAATGCTTGTCACTAGGGCCCGAGTGCCATGATTTCAGATCTACTACGGGCTAGACTTCCATGATCTAGCCCCGGACGCCATCCTCCACATCTCGTCATTTATCGTTGTGTGTGAAGCCTTCCTCCACATCACCCCCACTTCGGCTTATGGCTCAAGACTTTCAATGTGAAGCCGAAGATGATTGAGGGGCGACACACAGAGTGCGGAGGCGCCATAATAAGCAGGAACGTCGACGCCCCGTGGCCCGAAGGCTCCTTCCCAGAGGTATCTGATTTATGGCAACGGAGGTGGTTCTATATCACAGCTCCTCGAGGCTCAAAGTGGGTTGTCGCGCCCGCCTTCCGCTTGGGCCCTCCACCTCAATTGGCATCATGGGCCAACATGGGACTAAACTAGGGGCCTGCGAATGATGTACCAATGTTGCAAAGCCGCATTCGGGAGCTCCTCGAGAGGGACATTAGTCTTGTCAAAATAATCCAGGTAATGCTAGTTCGGCGGATCCTTCTATGCAAACGTCGACCTCTCCGGATGTGGGAATTCAATCGAGAAGGTCCGCAAAGCATCCAGCATTCCTTCGGCATGACGCCCGAAGGGATGTATAAGTTGTTCTTCGGACCATGAATAGAGTGTGTGGACACCACCGAGGATGCGGGCCTGAGCTGCAATCACCTCGATACCCAAGTAAGTAACCCTATAACCGAACACCTTGCTTATATCTGTCATAACATTGTTCTGAACACTATCTACAACCAGGATTCGCTTAGCAAGGCGGAGAGAATCAGGTGTCCGGCCCCGCTTCCCGAAGGCTCGCCTGGCCCGGCAATGGCCAGGATTCTTGAACGGACACTAAGTCAAGTGCCTCCAGAGAAAGTCGAAGGGAAGACTGGGGAGGCCAAGAGTGGGCCTCACACATTGCGCATCTGAACCGGGGGAATTAGCTTCTCCACAGAGGAGGAGAATCGGGGAGGCGAATCTGAGATTTCCTCCCCCCCCCCTCGCGGAAAGAAGAGGGCCTCCTCCAGAGACTTGGAGACTGGGGCACCTAAACAAGGGAAGAGAACTTCACCAAAGGGCCCTGCCCCGAAGGGGGTCCTCACCGCACAGTGCCTGAAAACGGGCCAGCCCTCCACCGAGCTGTAAGTTTAATTAAACAAGGAACTTATTGCGTTTCCCTCTGAGAGTAATAACCGGGACCTGTTTTTGTAGTCCGGTCAATAGTTCATCTCAACAGGGCTCGTCCTCGGGGGATCTTCCTCCGGAGATGATGGAGAGTGAAACCCCACCTGCATCTCTGTCCCGTGAAGCTGGCGACCCTGAGGTATCGTCACGGAGGAGTCCAGATCCAATGGGGCCGGAAGCTAACACTTCGGCCGCCCCAAGCCCGGCGCGCTCGGCTCTTGTGGTGGACAAGGAAAATGGTCCGGGAGAGTCCGGTGTCCGGCCGAACATGCTGACGGGCCTCCTGGAGTCAGCTGCTCTCTTGGAGAATCATCGTACACTAATGGGTACGGTGCTGGAGAAAATCTCCTCCGCCACAAGCCGTTTAAACGAAGCTTTCAAAAGCCTACTCAAAGGCTTTGAGGTAAGCCGCCAAAACACGCAGCTTTTAGTTGTACCGCATGCGATACATGTGCTCTGTATAGATAGTAGCCCCTGAGACTATGGATGCCAGCCAATGGTGGCAAATGGAGGATGAAATTCCCAGATAATAATCGCACTTGTATTATTGTGCAGGTTACTAAGGGTTCGGTTGTAGACCAAGCCGCTGAATGCGCCGAATTGAGGCGGCAAATTGACGTGGTGGAAGCCGACGTCACGCTTGTTAACAAGCGATTCGAGGAGTCGCAGTGTATGCTTTCCTATATCCACATCTATTTTAGGAAATTGAAAGGTTATAATATTGATGTGATGTGATGTAGTTGCAGGCGGAGCTGCTGCCGTTGAGGCCCTGAGGGCGGAGCTTGCCCTTGCCAAGGAACAAGCCCGGGTTAGCAATGCAGCTGCTCTAAAGGCAGTCGAGGAGCTGAAAGCCGAACAGGCCGCTCATCTCTGAAGCAAAGAAAACATAGCCGAGATGGCTGTGGAGCTGAGGGATGCCGCCGGCCGGTATGAGCTTCTCGATAAAGAGAACCAGGCGAAGGCGGCTGACCTGAAGAAGGCACTAGGCTTCGCTAAAGAGACGCGTTCTCATATTAGAGACGCGCGGGAGGAACTTCGATAAGCCGGGGAGATCGCGGCTGGAAATCCTTATTTGTTGTGTATGAAGTTTTTAGATCCAAAGTATGCTCCATTGGATAAGCTATGGAGTGCCGTAGATCAGTATGCGGACTTGGCGAAGAGTGCGGCTGATGCAGCCAAGTTGTTCAAGGACCATGAAGATAATAAAATAGAAAGACTGTTCTAGTCGCAGTTTAATGCACCAGCGCGCTCCTTGCCCTTGAGTGAGAAGATGGCCGCTATAGCTGAGCTTCATAGGATGTCCAGACTTGCAATGAGGTCTGTAATAGACCATCTGTGGCCAAAGTGGCCGAAGCCGGACAATTACTTTGGTTTGGTGCAACAATTATTTGGTGCCGAAGTGCAGATCGATGCCGTGAAGAGATCGGTGTGCATAGAGGGTGCGCGGATGGCTCTTGCCCATGTGAAAACATACTGGGCGGATATGGAGGCCACCAGCATTGCAACCCAGGGTCCGGCAGGAAGTCAAGACCCAGCCGAGCACTATTTTGAGCAGGTCATAGAAGGTGCCCATAGAATAGGGGCGCAGTGCTCAAAGAATGTCATGTTTGAGTGACGATTCTATTAAATGTAAAAAATTATGTGCTTGATTATTGCTTGAAAGTATTATATTGTCTCCTGTGTGGTTGTTTATGTATGCATATAACATGAAAGTTAGCAGTCGTTGGCTTCGTCCCCCACACATATAATGCAGGGGTGTTCAAGAAAATATGCTTGAACACACTTGATCCAACATCTTGGTCCGTTAAGGAGGTGATCGCACATCGAACTAGGCAATCGGACTATATAGCTGTAACACTTTACACTTAGCCATTGGAGTTTGAAAGGTGGGGCTACTATGTAGCCCCTGGTACTTCCGCGAGCGTCCGGATACGGTGCACGTACTTGACTGGTAGACCGGTCCTTCATTAATGCGGAGGAATCCTATAGATTCCGATTAGTCCTCGAGTGGTTGACCAGTCTCTCGTTGTATCATGACAGTCAGCTTTCGGCTTTCTCTACTGAGGTGCTTGTCCGGAATAACCAGGGCACAATCGCAGTAGTTCTCCTTTGGCCGTCTTAGCCGATAGAACAGAATGTAAGGCAGCAAACCCAGGAGCCGGGCTAACCCAACATTTGACCAAAGACATGATTCAGAGCTGATGCATATAAGGCCAAACTCATGACGCCAAACACTCCCGAAGGTATTCGGACTTTATAATATATATTGGGCTGAATGACGCCCTTGACCCTATGGTTCCAGGTACATGCATTGATCTGTCGTGGCCAAAAGCCTAGAACGCCAGTATCCCTTATAGGTTTATGAAATACCCATGGGACGTCGAGCAACAAGAGACAGTGAAAAAGGTTTACGCAAGGGCTTAATCTAAAGAGAAACCTGTGGGCAGGGCCCTGCTGCACGTCTGCGCCTGTGTCTCCGTTGTGCCGTATCCTGGAAGGGTGTCGCACTGGTAGTGTCTGTAGAAAAGAAAAAGGAAAACATGTGAAAAGTTAATTATGCTCGAGAAGTATTCGAGATCCGGTCTGTTAATGAGGCAAGCCGAATTGTGGGCCTTTGTTACATGTCTGCAGCCCCTTGTATTATTTATGGGGGCACATGTATAGCCCCTGGCTCAGGTTTATCCAACCCAATGGTGTGTTGGACTCGTCTAACCGTGTCCGTGGTCTTGAAGACCGATCATGTGTTCTGGTGGGAGAGGCCGCTTAGAGTCCGGCAGCGGGAACTACCGCATACTGCTCTGTGTTTCCGCTAACCGTGATGACGCCGCATGGACCGGGCATCTTGAGTTTGAGGCAGGCATAGTTCAGTATTACGTTAAAGCAAGCAAAGGCCGTTCTTCCAAGCAATGCATGATAATCACTGCTAAAGGGGGCGATGTTAAAGAGTAGGTTCTCGCTTCTGAAGTTGTCGGGAGAACCGAATGTCACTTCTAATACGAGGGAGCCCCAGCAGTGGGCTACTACACCTGGAATCACTCCATTGAAGGTGGCGTTATTTTGACTTATTCTGGATGGGTCTAACCCCCTTCTTGCAGATGGTGTCTTGATATATTAGATTAAGACTATTGCCGCTGTCCATTAGGACGCGAGTAAGACGGTATCCATCAATTATTGGATCAAGCACCAAGGCAGCCGATCCTCCATGCCGGATACTGGTCGGGTAGTCCCTGTGATCACAAGTGATCGGGCAATTTGCCCAGGAATTGGATCGGGCAATCTGCGTGAGTTGCGTGTACCATGTTTACCGTTTTGACTTCCGGTGGGAATTGTTTCTGGCCCCTGGTATTCAGCTGGCAAGGCTCATCCTCGTCTTTGCTTGGTGTTTCCCTTCCCTTGTATTCGGCATTTAACTTGCCAGCCTGCTTGAAAACCCAACATTCTCTGTGGGTATGATTTGCAGGTTTGTCGGAAGTGCCATGGATTTGGCACAATCTGTCCAGGACTTTGTTCAGGCCGGATGGTTCTTCTTTACTGCCTTTGAATGGCTTCTTTCCTTGACCAGGTCGAGAGCCCCTAAATCCGGCGTTGACCACTGTGTTGTCCAGATTATCGTTATTCTGATGTTTGTGCTTAGTGTGCCGTGGCTTCCCATTGCCATCTTGGATTTCGGATGTACCCGGGTCGTTGGTGCCTCTACGGGCCAACCTGCTGTCCTCGCCCGCACAAAATTGGGTCATGAGGCTTGTTAGGGCTTCCATCATTCTCGGCTTTTCTTGGACGAGGTGTCTGGCAAGCCACTCGTCTCGGATATTGTGTTTGAAGGCCGCTAAGGCTTCGGCATCCGGACAGTTGACAATTTGATTCTTCTTAGTAAGGAATCTGTTCCAAAGTTTGCGGGCGGACTCTCTGGGCTGTTGTATTATGTGACTTAAGTCGTCAGCATCTGGAGGCCGGACATAGGTCCCTTGAAAGTTGGCCCTAAAAGCATCCTCAAGTTCCTCCCAACTTCCAATTGAGTTTTCGGGAAGACTTTTCAGCCAATGACAAGCTGGTCCTTTCAACTTGAG
Organism: Triticum dicoccoides; assembly: GCF_002162155.2. Lineage (NCBI taxonomy): Eukaryota > Viridiplantae > Streptophyta > Magnoliopsida > Poales > Poaceae > Triticum > Triticum dicoccoides. Next base: position 350,718,911 of record NC_041381.1, read on the forward strand.
GGGGAGGTATTTGATGGCGTGGAGGTCATCCCCATGAGCCATATGTATGTGAAGGATAAAATCCTCAATCCAGACCCCAGGGTCCGTCGTTCCGTCGTATGACTCTATATTCACAGGTTTGAATCCCTGTGGAAATTCATGATCCAGCACCTCGTCCATGAAGCACAGGGGGTGTGCGGCCCCTCTGTATATGGCCGTGTTGCGGCATGCTGTCGGCTGCTGTTGCTCCCGGTGTTGATTCCGGACTGGTATTTGATCAATATGATTGTGGTGGTGGCCCTCATCACACGTCGGACCATGTCCTATGGACCCATAGATTGATCTGGCTGCATTGGCCTTTTTGTCCAGGAGCGCTCGTAAATCGTGTGCGGTATCGGTGGCTGCTCTATCGCGGCCATGAGGTGGTTGGTCCAGCTGAGTAGCCTTATTGTTTTTGGGTCGAACAGGTGTTGCGGCTTCGTCATCAAATTTGGGTGTCAGTTTGCGCTTTGGGTAGCTCTTTGTGTGGTGATTATCACCACGTTTCCCTTCGGTGTCCAGCACCTTATTCCATCTTCGGTTGAGCGTGTCCTACGCGTCCTTAAACCTTTGCTTCTGCTTCTTCAAGCTCCGTGCTGTGACTAGGAGTTTTCTGTGGAGGTTATCTTGTTTCGCATCGTCAACCGGACCGTTCTCTTCTTTGGAGGTAGTAGGATGAGTTCGGCCTTGTGAATTTATCTAATTGGGCGTCTACTCTGGGCTGTATTCGGCATGACCTGGTTTGTCCTGCTCCATCACTGGGTCCCTATAGCCGCTGTTGCCTTCGGAATCAACCAGAGTGTCATCCTGCTTTGGGTTGTTATTGCTATTTTTACTATGACTGGACCTAAGGCGGCGGTTACGCCGCCGTTTTTGCTTTGGCCCGGGGGGTTTATCCTCCGTTGTGTCCTTTTTGTCACCTTTGTCTTCTTTGGGGGTGTCTACCATGTAGACATCATATGATGAAGTGCTTGTCCAGCGCCCTGTGGGCGGTGGTTCCCAATCGTCCCCTACATCGATGTCCATACCGTCAATGTTATTGGGGTCGGAGTCAAGCATGTCTGTTAGGTCATCGACAGTGGCTATAAAGTGGGTGGTGGGTGGGCTGCGATTTTCTTTGTCTTCCATATCCCACATGGGTCGGACATAGTTCGGCCAGGAGACTTCTGACAGAGAAAGAGACCTTAATGAATTTAGCACGTCTCCGAAGGGTGAGTGCTGAAAGATATCTGCGGCGACAAATTCCATAACCGGGGCCCAGCTAGATTCAATGGGCTTGGATGCGTGCGGTCCGAAACACACGACCGGAGACAAGTCCGGGGGTCCAGAGATACAGATCTCTTTAGAAGAGGAGTCTGTGTTCGGCTCTAAAGCCGATGAGTGTGCGGTCTTCGGGGCGGGGTCCATCCACCCGTCCTCAGAAGGCACGGCCTGCTCTGGAGCAAAGTCCAGAGCGGTGGCAGGTGCGATGTCCCGAATACTGTCCGACTGCAGATCTAGGTCATGCTCATCGTGATTGTTCGGCGCTCCTAACACGGGTTCGAATCCGTCGAAGATCAAGTCTCCGCGGATGTTGGCAGTGTAGTTTAGGTTTCCAAATCTGACCTGATGGCCAGGGGCGTAGCTATCGATTTGCTCCAGATGGCCAAGCAAGTCGGCCCGCAGTGCGAAGCCGCCGAACACGAAGATCTGTCCGGGGAGAAAAGTCTCACCCAGGGCAGCGTGGTTGAAGGTTGGAGAAGCCATCTAGCCTTGCAGCGATGACACAGAGGAACTCTCAATGAAAGCACCAATGTCGGTGTCAAAACCGGCAAATCTCGGGTAGGGGGTCCCGAACTATGCGTCTAAGACTAATGGTAACAGGAGGCAGGGGACACGATGTTTACCCAAGTTTGGGCCCTCTCGATGGAGGTAAAACCCTACTTTCTACTTGATTGATCTTGATGATATGAGTATTACAAGAGTTGATCTACCACGAGATCAGAGAGGCTAAACCCTAGAAGCTAGCCTATGGTATGATTGTTGTTGTTGTTGTTGTTGTTGTTGTGTCCTATGGACTAAACCCTCCGGTTTATATAGACACCGGAGGGGGCTAGGGTTACACAGAGTCAGTTTATAGAGGAGTAGATCTACATCCGAATCGCCAAGCTTGCCTTCCACGCCAAGGAGAGTCCCATCCGGACACCGGATGAAGTCTACTATCTTGTATCTTCATAGTCCAATAGTCCGGCCAAAGTATATAGTCTGGCTGTCCGGATACCCCCTTATCCAGGACTCCCTCACCCTCCATTACAAGAGACTTAATGTACATAAAGTGGAGGCGTTACTGGTAATGCCAGCCTTAAGTGTTGTTAATGACCTTAAAGACTACGGAGTGAACGCCTGCCCGTTGTAACACTGAGTGACTCATGGTCTTCGGTAGGTCGAGTGATTCTCTGGATGGTCGAATGACATTAGGTAGGAGGACTCTCGAGTGACATGATGGTCGAGTGGATTGCACTCGACATCTTTGACTGGTGGTCTCTTGCTGCCTCTTGGACTTCTCATCTTCTAGGGTAGTGACCTTGGGTAGGACATATAGGTCAGGCCTATGACCCTACCCCAGGTCTGTATCCTCATCACCACCCACCCCTGTGGTAGTACCGCTCTTTGCGGGGTTGCTTTGGGAGGTAACGGTTGGATTGTTCCCCCCACTAGTCTTCTTCCCCAAAGTTGACTCACCTCTTCCCCCAAAAGCTCCATTGTTGCTCCAAGCTCCATTTTCGCCCGATCTCTCTCCCTAGCCAATCAAACTTGTTGATTTGCCCGGGATTGGTTGAGAAGGCCCCGATCTACATTTCCACCAAGAGAAATTTGATTCCCCCCACTAATCCCTAGAGGATCTTGTTACTCTTGGGTGTTTGAGCACCCTAGACGGTTGAGGTCACCGCGGAGCCATAGTCCATTATGGTGAAGCTTCGTGGTGTCGTTGGGAGCCTCCAATTAAGTTGTGGAGATTGCCCCAACCTTGTTTGTAAAGGTTCGGTCGCCGCCTGCAAGGGCACCAATAGTGGAATCACGGCATCTCGCATTGTGTGAGGGCGTGAGGAGAATACGGTGGCCCTAGTGGCTTCTTAGGGAGCATTGTGCCTCCACACCACTCTAACGGAGACGTACTTCCCCTCAAAAGGAAGGAACTTCGGTAACACATCCTTGTCTTCACCAGCTCCACTCTTGGTTATCTCGTGCCTTTACTTGTGCAAGCTTATTTGTGTTGTATCCCTTGATGCTTGTGTACTTGTTGTTGTTGCATCATATAGGTTGCTCACCTAGTTGCATATTTAGACAACCTACTTTGATGCAAAGTTTAATTTGGTAATGAAAAGCTAAAAATTGTTAGTTGCCTATTCACCCCCCCCCCTCTAGTCAACTATATCGATCCTTTCAATTGGTATCAGAGCCTCGTCTCTTTATTAAGGACTTTGCCGTCCGAAGAGTATGGTTGACACCATAGACGGTAGGGGGGAGCACTCCGGTGTGAATCCGAGCTCGTCTACAGGTGATGGGGGAACTGCGGTGTCTCATGAGGAATTCAATGTGGCTTTGGGCACATTGAAAACCTCCATGACAACCGAGGTTGAAAGCATGTTTAATAAATTCTTAGAAGGACTTAAACTATCTACCTCGCTGTTGAAAGTGGGTGATCCCACTGACAAGGTGACGGATGCTAACCCCGATAAGGGGGAAGCTACTAGTGAAAAGGATCCTTCTACTAGTGGTAGAAATGGCACTAGCATGTTTGCCCATGTGGCACCTCCAATTTATGGAGGACCGATTCCTTCTACTCATTTAAATCATGTCGGCCCTCCTCCTAAGATTGTGAAAAATGAGGACTTTGATTTCTGGGCATATCGCTTCAAGCGTCATTTAAATCATGTGAATAGTAATCTTTGGAGAATCATTGAAGAAGGTTTCCATCCACATGACCGAAGCAACTTCACCCCTAGAGAAGCCGTGGACCATCAATTCAATGAGAATGCTCTCTTCATCATTCAAGATGTTGTTCTACCCGAAGATCTCCCTCATTTTCAACCCTTCGCCATGGCCAAAGACGCATGGCATTGTGTTGTTTCCCTCTATAAGGGAAGTGCAAGCATTCGACGCTCCAACTATGAAGTGGTGCAAGATGAAGCCGATGAGTTTGCAATGAAAGAAGATGAAGAACCTCGAGAGCTCTTTCGGAGAGTAACCAAACTTGTGGTCTCACTCCGAGATGATGGGAGCAAGGACACGGATGATAATTGTATCAAGCACAAGTTCCTCAAAGCAATGATGCCTTTCCACAAGGCCTTGTCCTCTGTCATCCATCAAATACCGGACTTCCACTCCTTGACCTCAAATGAAGTGTTGGATGAGTTTGTGGCAATGAGGATCTTGGACAAGACCGCCGACAACGTGGTGTTGCGCTCTCAAAGGGTAAAGAAGCCCAACCTTGCCTTGAAGGCCAAGGTTATTGTGGAAGAAGAGGGAGAAGAGGAAGATGAGGAGAGCAACCCCGAAGATACAAAATATGATTATCATGAGCACATGGCTCTTGCTTCAAGGCAATTTTGGAGCAAGAAGAACACAAGGCCCAACTTCAATAAGAACAACTCAAGTGGGTTCAAGGGCAAGCAACGTGTGAGAACTTGTTACAATTGTGGCAATGTGAGCCATTTTGTTGTGGATTGCCCGTACGAGAAGCGGGAAGACAATGGTGACAAGCTCATCCGAAAAGACAAAGCCAAGTCCTTCCCCAACAAGAACAACTTCACCAAAAAGACTCCTACTCGAGGATTCGTGGTTCAAGAATAATACCATGAGGATGACGATGATGATGAAGATAGTGAAGCCATGGCCATGGCCTCCGTTGCCATTGCCACAACTTGACTCACCCAATGAGAACATCACCGCCAAGTGTCTCATGGCTAAAGCCACCAACAAGGTAACCCCCAACATCAAAACCACCATCATTACTAATTCCTCCTTGATGGAGGGCATTGATGAAAGTGAGGGGTCTAATGAGGAAGTGAATGAATTTGAGTCTTTTATGAGTAAGCTCAAGGGCAAATCCAAGAAGCACTTTGTTGCTCTCTTGGAACAACTTGGTGAAGCCAATGACATTGTCGAGGCTCATGAAGAAACCATCTCTAAGATGGAAGGTCATAGTCGTGACTATGCCGATGAGATATCGGATCTCTCAAATGCTCTTGAGGAAGAGCATGGGCATCATTTGGCTCTTGAGGAGTCACACAACGATGACCATGCTAAGTTAAAGAAAGATCTTGATCATGCTCTTGTTGTGTCTCATGTGCTAACTTCCGAGAAGGCTAAACTTGGCGTTGACCATGCTAGACTCAAGGAGGAGTTTGATCTACTTGACAAGGCCCACAAGGTCTTGAAGGGTCACTACAAAAAAAGACACATCCGTGACATTTTGGGCCGAACGAAATTTTTTTCTGTCATACATATGACACTTCTATGACGATAATTGTGACAAAACCCGGTATCATCATAGATGTTGTGGGCTCCTACTTCTATGACAAAAAATCATGACAGAAAATGGGCTATTCGTCCTGGGCGGGCCGGAGACACAGCTGCATGACATTCTTTGGGCCGTCCATGACGGAAAAAACCGTGGTAGAAGCAAGGGGGAGGAAAATTTCGGGGAGTTGCCGGTCATGGTGGGAGGTCGGGGGCGGAGCGATGCGCGTTTCTCTCATACGTACGCGCGTGTGTGCGAGGCGTTGGCTCTAACTGAAGCCGAGCGAGGGGTTGGGCTCTAACTGAACCCGAGCGATTGCACTGCAGGCTATGCGTTACTGAACCCGAGCGATCGATCGATGGTTTTTAACTGAACCCGATGGAGCGATTCCTTCGCTACTGCTGCTAACTACAGGAACCCGTGATGTGGAGGGCTGGATGAACGGTAGACGGTGGAGGGGTGGCCGTGGAGGGGTGGTTGAACAGGACCCCGTGGTGTGGAGGGCTCGATGAACAGTAGACGGTGGAGGGGTGCCCGTGGAGGGGTGGTTGAACAGTAGCCGGTGGAGTAGCGCACGGTGGAGGCTGGATGAACAGGAGCCCGTGGAGGCTGGAGGAGGTCGACGGTAGCCCGTGGAGGCTGGAGGGGGTCGACGGTGGAGATGAACAGTATCCCATGGA